>NC_049908.1:16768292-17068292 GCF_001411555.2 Juglans regia
CCTCTCTTCTTAGTATGAACTAGAATCTCGTTAAAATCTCCAATTAGGCACCATAGAATGTTCCTTTGATTAAGTCTAGACAACAAGTCCCATGACATTTCCCTTTTAATCACTTATGAGTGACCATAAAATCCAGTCAGAAGCCATCTGACTCTCTTCCTCTCTTCAATGATCCGACCACTAACATGTCCCAAGGAAAAATTGTGAACTTCAAAACAAATTTTTACTTTCTACATAATAGTCAAACCCCTACTTCTTCCTAATGGGTCCACCCCAAAACAACCGTCGTAGCCTATGTAACAGCCCGCTTATTCTTTTTTATGTAAAAAATTTGACTACGAGCCTCGTTATGCGTGCTGAATCTCGATTGCATCTTTCTAAAGATATTATGTGATTTCTAAAGTAAGCCAATGTTTTAAAGCCCTCAAATATTTTAAATGCCATGGAAATATTTATATAGGGTATTTCCAGTGTTATTGAACCAAACTTGATTTTAAATAAGACAATTATAATATTTTTGAAGAGCTCCAAAAATATTATAATTCTAGGAAATCATTTTAATAAAATAGTTTCAGTTATTTAAAATATTATGAGATTTAAATTATGTTGAAAACTCTAATTAATTAAATGGTTTTATTCTTTTAAAGATATTAAATAAGACTTCATTTTATTAATGATGAAATAATATTATTTTATAAACTAAAGTTTAATTTATATAATATTCTATCTTAATTCCTCTCAATGTTTTTAAGTTAAATCGGTGTTTAATCTCTTACCGTTACATCGTTTTGAGGATCCCAAGATGAAGGGTCTGGATTAAATACCCAAGCCCCATCTCTTTCTCCCTCAGTTTTGCCTCTCCTCTCTCTCTCCTCCCTCTCCCTCACACGTACGCTGCAAGCTTTCCCCCCTCTCACCCAATTCTCCCTCAACCCAGCCCGGTGCCGCCCGCCTCACCGCCACCACCATCGGCGTCCTCTCACGCCGGCGAGCTCCCACCATCGAACCCAGCCTCCATCTCGCAGGCACCTTCTCCGTCGCACGGCTCCTAGAGCCGCCGTACGCGGTTACCCAGGCCACCGCACCTCCACCACCTCACACCAGTGACCACCTCTCGCAGACCTAGCCACCACAAACCTCTCTCTCCCTCTCTATCGCACACACGCACACAACCCATAAATGGGTTTCACACGGGTTTCACCACCACCGACGGCCCTAGCGCCGCCGTGTGTCGGTTCTAGCCCCATCGAGTACCACCATGAGCTCCCCCTGACCTCTCTCCTTCCTCCTCCCGTTGACCCGAGGCCGGTAGCCCCTCCCTCACACGCACAGACTCTCCCTCACGCACGGCTTAGATTTGCCACCGTAGAGCTGCCACACCACCTTACAGATGCCACCACCACCTCGCCAAGGTCCTCCCAAGCCCTTTCATGCTTAGCCCTTTCCAGACCCGCACCTATAGCCACCTCCAGTGGCCAAAATAGCCACTGCACATGGATGACAGCCACCGTACGCGGTGTTAGCCGCCATGTACAACCCTTCTGACGTTATGAATCATGATGGTCAGCGAACAATGCATGGGTCAACCCCGACAATGGTATAACCTTCTATTTCTCGTTATTTACGTTAGTTGGTTGGTTAGGTTGTGGACTGTGCTGTTAGTAATTGTGATGTACTGTGTACGTGAAGTGTTGGACGTAGTTAGGAAGTGTGCTATGTAGTGTTGTGGACTGTGCTGTGAAGGGTGGTTGTGGAATATGTGTTATAATAGTGACTTGGCATTGTGTGGATTGGGAAGAGTATACGTGGAGTGTACTTTGTGGCATAACATGTGTGAAGGGAGTACACGTACTCCATGAGGTGAAGCGATACACCATGTGGCGTGTCGCGAAGATAAGGATGGTTGCGTAGTTGATGGGTGTAGAGCATGGTGAGTAGTGTCGGGAACTGTGGAACAGTGTCCTAAAGTAGCTGTGATGTGGCCTGTAGTCTGAGGTGACAGGTGTCACCGTATTTGACTTATGGCTGGGAGTATGTGTGAAGTACCAGAACAAGTGATAGGAACCAAGGTGGGCCTACTCTTAAAGATCCTTTGCAAGTTCCAGATGGGTCAATTACAAGATCAAGGGCCAAGAAGATCAAGGAAGCAATGCAAGGATTGGTGCAATCCACTTGGGATGAAGCCAGCAAGAGCCCAACACTGAAGATGGGTCTGAAAGAAGAAGAACCAGTTTTGATCCACTTTATTCAAGCTGTGGAAGACATGACTTAAACATACGGCCTATCGTTATTGGAGGCTTCCAATTTGGTTAAATGATTTATTTTATTAGTTTAGAATAAGTGGGCTTGAAGATGCTTGGCTCACATGTCTTATTTCTTTTGAACTATGTTTTTGGGAAGGCCTTGTATTTTGGCCAAGGGCTTATTTGGAAAATTACATTTTAGGAACTAGGGTTTCATCAATTTACTGTTGGGGTTACTGTAGCCGCGCGTACTGTAGCCGGTACTGTTCATCAAGGGTAATTTTGGGTAAAAGGGGCATTATTTTGGCTAGGGTTTTGATTAGGTTTGGCTTTAAAAACTCTTTGTAGCCTCATTTGAGAGTTAGACAATATTGAATTTTATTTGTGAGTTGAGTTTTCTCCTCTTGTTCTTGATTGAACTCTTGAACTTATCAAAGGTAAATCACAACCTTTGTGGCGTTCCTCCTTTGTAATCTGGGTTCTTGAGACGGGTTCTTCAACGGGTCTAGATTTTAATATAATCTAGGTTCTTGAAACGAGTTCTCATCGGGTCTAGATTCTCCATCCTTGACTTGATTTTGGCTTTCTTGGGGAGTTTTCAAATTGATTGTGGGTTCAAGGGAATTCATTCCCACGGGTTCATATCATTTGGTATTCAGAGCAAGGTTTCCAATCAGGTCTTATTCTATCTTTTATTTCTTGCATATTTAATTCTAGGGTGTCATTGTTCTAGGATTGATTACAAAAAAAAAAATAGTGGTGGTTAGTAGGGTTGCTGAAATTCATTGTTCTAGGGTTTGTGTTGGCTGAAATCTCTTGTTCTAGGGGCTGCCGTATATCATTTGCCCAAGGGTTTTTGAGTTATTGTTAGGGTTTTTCTCAACTGCTTATTCTTGATTGTGATCAAATCAGTTGGTGAAAGGAAAAGAAAAGAAAAGAAAAGAAAAGAAAAGAAAGGAAAAGAAAAAAAAAAAATCGTGAAAAAAAAAATCGAGATTTTTTTTTCCTTGATCCTTATCATCAAAGGGGGTGATTCTAGTTGATATCTTGTCTTATTGCTACTGTTTCATTCGTATAATTTTCTTGATTCACGTGCCATTTTTTTTTTCATTCCTTCCGTGTTTCTCTTGTTCTTGTTTCTTGGACTTAATTACTAGTTGGGATAAAACAAGGTTGCTTTGTCTTGATTGAGTCAATTAGTTCTTAAAGAACTTGAGTGGGAAAACTCTTGAGGTAAAAGGCAAAGAGAGTGTGAGACTATTATCGAAAAAAAGCCAATTAAGAGTGAAACACGAGTGGAGTGTCATTATTCGAGTGTAAACACGTGAGGGAGTGTGTGAGGTTTACTTTTTTTTTTGCCACTAACTTTCTCTTGTGTAGCGCCTAATAATGTCTCATCGGAGTAGCGCATCACCAAGGGGGAGAGCAGATAACTCATCCTTTGTGTTGCAAGCCATGCAACAACAGTTTGAGCGGTTAAACTTGGTGTTGGGTGAAGTGAGGGATAGGATGGATCATCAAGAAGCAGCGATTAGAAATCTACAAGGTAGGAGGGATAGGAGGCGATGTGAGCATAGAGTCGAAAATCAGTATGAGAATGAAGGAGATGGTGGGGAAGAGGAAGATTTAGCATCTGACGTTGGGTCGGGTAGAAATAGAGGAGTTAGGCATGAAAGAGGACTTGAGGGGAATCTAAGGGGTCGGGATGGTGTAGATAGAGACCTTGGTAGCATCAAAATGAAAATACCATCTTTCCAAGGTAGAACTGACCCTGAGGTTTATCTAGAGTGGGAGAAAAAAATAGAGTTGGTGTTTGATTGTCATAATTACTCTGAGGAGAAGAAAGTGAAGTTGGCGGTAATTGAGTTCACTGATTATGCTATTATTTGGTGGGATCAATTAGTGACCAATAGGAGAAGGAATTATGAGAGGCCTATAGAGACATGGGGAGAGTTGAAAGCTCTCATGAGGCGGAGATTTGTTCCTAGCCATTACTATAGAGACCTTTTTCAGAAATTACAAAATCTTACACAGGGGTCTAGGAGTGTGGAGGATTACCATAAGGAGATGGAGGTGGCGATGATTCGGGCTAATGTAGAGGAGGACCGAGAGGCCACCATGGCTAGATTTTTGAGTGGGTTGAATAGGGACATAGCCAATGTAATTGAATTGCAGCATTATGTGGAGATAGAGGACATGGTGCACATGGCTATGAAGGTGGAGAGGCAATTAAAGAGAAAAGGGACAGCAAGGTACACTACGGTTTCTAGCACTACTTGGAAATCAAAATGGGATAGGAATGATCCAGCTGAAGCAAAGAGAAAGACCGAACCACCTAAGGGAAAAGATGAGGGAACTAGCAACAAACCCAAGGTAGAATCCCAACCTTCACGGAATAGAGATATCAAATGTTTTAAGTGTTTGGGTTCAGGGCACATTGCTTCTCAATGTCCAAATAGGAGGGTGATGATTATGCGTGACAATGGGGAGGTGATGACTGAGAGTGAAGATGATAGTGATGAGGTGCCCGAGTTGGATGATGCTAGTGATGATGATGGAGTGGTATACCCTGTGACAGGTGAGTCTCTTGTTGCCAGGCGTGCTCTTAATGCACACATTAAGGTGGATGATGCAGAGCAACAGAGAGAGAACATTTTCCATACTAGATGCCATGTCAACAATAAGGTATGTAGTATGATCATTGATGGAGGGAGTTGTACTAATGTGGCTAGCACTACTTTGGTTGAGAAATTGAATTTACCAACCTTAAAACACTCTAGACCATACAAATTGCAGTGGTTGAATGATTGTGGAGAGGTTAGGGTGGATAAACAAGTGTTAGTTACTTTTTCTATTGGGAAGTATCAAGATGAGGTGCTTTGTGATGTTGTGCCTATGCATGCGGGCCATATTTTGTTGGGGAGGCCGTGGCAGTATGATAGGAGAGTGACACATGATGGGTTCAAGAACATGTACAGCTTTGAAAAGGAGGGCAAAACAATTAAACTTGCTCCTTTAACTCCAAGCCAGGTCTATGAGGACCAATTGAAATTGAAAAGTGAGGTTGCTCAAAAAAGAAAGAGTGAAAATGAGAGTGATCAGAAGAGAAAGAGTGAAAATGAGAGTGATCAAAAAAGGAAGAGTGAAAAAGAGATTGAGCAAAAAAGAAAGAGTGAGAGTGAATATGAGCATAAAAGAAAGAGTGAGAAAGAAAGTAGAGAGGTGGCTGAGAGTAAAGAAAAAATAGTGGAGCCACGAGAGAAAAAAGAAAGAGAGTCTTCTGAGAGAAAAGGAAAGGCAAAAGTGAGTTTCTATGCAAGAGAGAGTGAGGTTAAGAGGGCTTTCTTCGCAGATCGCCCTATGATTTTTCTTGTCTATAAAGAGTCTTATCTTACTCTTGATGAAACTAACCAGTCTCTTCCTAGTTTGGCTGTTTCTTTGTTGCAGGAGTTTGAGGATGTATTCCCGGAGGAGATGCCGAATGAGTTGCCACCCATTAGAGGCATTGAGCACCAGATTGATTTTGTGCCCGGGGCTGCTATTCCAAACCGACCAGCCTATAGGAGTAATCCAGAGGAGACAAAGGAGCTTCAGAGGCAAGTTGAGGATTTGATGAGCAAGGGGTACGTGAGGGAGAGCATGAGCCCTTGTGCAGTACCAGTGCTACTAGTGCCAAAGAAGGATGGGACGTGGAGGATGTGCATTGATTGCAGGGCGGTCAACAATATCACGGTAAAGTATCGCCATCCCATTCCTAGATTGGATGATATGCTTGATGAATTGCATGGTTCATGTATTTTCAGTAAAATTGATCTTAAAAGTGGGTACCATCAAATTAGAATGAAAGAGGGTGATGAATGGAAAACTGCTTTTAAGACTAAGTATGGGCTTTATGAATGGTTGGTTATGCCATTTGGACTTACAAATGCGCCCAGTACTTTCATGAGATTAATGAACCATGTCCTACGTGCATTCATAGGCAAGTTTGTGGTTGTGTACTTTGATGATATCTTAGTGTACAGCAAGAACTTAAATGAACATATTGAGCATTTGAGATATGTGTTTGATGTGTTGAGATGTGAAAAGTTGTATGCTAATTTCAAGAAATGTGCCTTTTGCATGGAAAAAGTTGTTTTTCTTGGTTACGTTGTTAGTACAAAGGGTATTGAGGTGGATGAAGAGAAAGTCAAGGCCATCAAGGAGTGGCCAACGCCAAAAAGCATCACTGAGGTAAGAAGCTTTCATGGGCTAGCTAGCTTTTATCGGCGTTTTGTTAAAGACTTCAGCACCATTGCTGCACCACTCACTGAGGTAATTAAAAAGAATGTTGGGTTTCATTGGGGGGCTAATCAAGAGAATGCTTTTGCCACTATTAAAGAAAGGTTGTGCTCTGCACCTGTGTTAGCATTACCTGATTTTAACAAAGCTTTTGAGATTGAATGTGATGCCTCAGGAATAGGGATTGGAGCCGTTTTGATGCAGGATAGGCGGCCCATAGCCTTCTTCAGTGAAAAGTTAAGTGGGGCATCCCTGAAGTACCCTACTTATGACAAAGAGCTTTATGCTCTTGTTCGTGCATTAGAGACTTGGCAGCACTACCTATGGCCAAGGGAATTTGTGATCCACACCGATCATGAATCATTGAAGCATCTCAAGGGTCAAGGTAAGTTGAATAAAAGGCATGCTAGATGGATGGAATACATTGAGACCTTTCCCTATGTCATCCGTTACAAGCAAGGTAAGGAGAACATTGTTGCTGATGCTCTATCCCGGAGGTATGTACTTCTTACTTCTATGAGTGCCAAAATGCTTGGGTTTGAATACGTGAAAGACATGTATGCCGATGATGCTGATTTTTCAAATGTGTATGTGGCATGTGATAAGGCGGCATTTGGTAAGTTTTACAAGCATGATGGTTATTTGTTTAAAGAAAGCAAACTTTGTCTGCCAAATTGTTCTATGCGTGAGTTATTGGTGCGTGAGGCACATGGTGGGGGGTTAATGGGACACTTTGGTGTCAAGAAAACTTTAGACATTTTGCATGAACATTTCTTTTGGCCTAAGATGAAGAGAGATGTTAACCGTATTTGTGGAAGATGCATTACATGTAGAAAGGCCAAATCTAAGGTTTTGCCACATGGGTTGTATACACCCTTACCCGTTCCTAGTGAGCCATGGGTCGACATATCTATGAACTTTGTTTTGGGGCTGCCTAGGACCAAAAGGGGTAGAGATTCTATTTTTGTTGTTGTTGATAGATTCAGTAAGATGGCACATTTCATTCCATGCCATAAAACAGATGATGCAACAAATATAGCTGACTTGTTTTTCAGGGAGATAGTGCGACTCCATGGTGTACCTAGGAGTATTGTTTCTGATAGGGATGTTAAATTCCTTAGCTACTTTTGGAAGGTGTTGTGGGGGAAATTGGGTACTAAGCTCTTATTTTCCACTACTTGTCATCCACAGACTGATGGTCAGACTGAAGTAGTTAATAGGACTTTAACTCAGCTTTTACGCACTGTTGTTCATAAGAATTTAAAAACTTGGGAGGATTGTTTGCCATTTATAGAGTTTGCATATAATAGGACGATGCATACTACTACTTCATACTCTCCTTTTGAAATTGTTTATGGATTTAATCCACTTACTCCTTTGGATTTGATGCCTTTACCTGTTGATGACAGGAGTAGTTTGGATGGACAAAAGAAGGCGGAGTTGGTGAAATCACTTCATGAGAGGGTACGGCTTCAAATTGCCCAAAAGAATGAAAGGGTTGCTTCCCAAGCCAATAAAGGACGAAGGCGTGTCATCTTTGAACCAGGAGATTGGGTTTGGGTTCACATGCGCAAAGAAAGATTCCCAGCCCATAGAAGGACTAAGTTGCATCCTCGAGGAGATGGACCTTTCCAAATTCTTGAGAAAATTAATGACAATGCATATAAAGTCGATCTTCCAGGTGAGTATAAAGTTTCTGCAACTTTCAATGTTTCTGATCTTTCTCCTTTTGATGTAGGTGAAGATTCGAGGTCGAATCCTTTTGAGGAGAGGGGGAATGATAGGAACCAAGGTGGGCCTACTCTTAAAGATCCTTTGCAAGTTCCAGATGGGCCAATTACAAGATCAAGGGCCAAGAAGATCAAGGAAGCAATGCAAGGATTGGTGCAATCCACCTGGGATGAAGCCAGCAAGAGCCCAACACTGAAGATGGGTCTGAAAGAAGAAGAACCAGTTTTGATCCACTTTATTCAAGCTGTGGAAGACATGACTTAAACATACGGCCTATCGTTATTGGAGGCTTCCAATTTGGTTAAATGATTTATTTTATTAGTTTAGAATAAGTGGGCTTGAAGATGCTTGGCTCACATGTCTTATTTCTTTTGAACTATGTTTTTGGGAAGGCCTTGTATTTTGGCCAAGGGCTTATTTGGAAAATTACATTTTAGGAACTAGGGTTTCATCAATTTACTGTTGGGGTTACTGTAGCCGCGCGTACTGTAGCCGGTACTGTTCATCAAGGGTAATTTTGGGTAAAAGGGGCATTATTTTGGCTAGGGTTTTGATTAGGTTTGGCTTTAAAAACTCTTTGTAGCCTCATTTGAGAGTTAGACAATATTGAATTTTATTTGTGAGTTGAGTTTTCTCCTCTTGTTCTTGATTGAACTCTTGAACTTATCAAAGGTAAATCACAACCTTTGTGGCGTTCCTCCTTTGTAATCTGGGTTCTTGAGACGGGTTCTTCAACGGGTCTAGATTTTAATATAATCTAGGTTCTTGAAACGAGTTCTCATCGGGTCTAGATTCTCCATCCTTGACTTGATTTTGGCTTTCTTGGGGAGTTTTCAAATTGATTGTGGGTTCAAGGGAATTCATTCCCACGGGTTCATATCAACAAGTGTAAGAGTGTGCAGCGGAAGCATGACTGGGGAATGTCATGAAGTGACTTGGTTACTGGTAGTCGTGCTTATGATGGATGAGGAGTTAGTGTAGGAGTGGCGTAGCAGGAATGTGACGAGATGTCACAATGTGACAGGAGTACGTGAGGGACAGTACTCACGATGAGTTAGGAGTTGGCATAGAAATGATGTACAGGATGTCAGGTGAAGCAACAAGGTCGCGGTGTAGTTTGGGAGTAGTCTCGAGCTATATGACGTGACATAAGGCGTAGTGGTGAATGAAGTCTTGTCGTGTTAAGTGTTGGGATGAACTATCAAAAGGGACGGGTAGTATGAAAAGTCATGCTAGTCGGGTTAAGAGAAGGTTAGTATTAGAGTATGGCACTTGTCCTTACGAGCATGTGATCAATGTGTTATATGTTGGTCTTAGGTGATAAAGGGGTAAGGCACATGTGTAATCTGGTGAGACACATGTGCCGGACGGATTCACCATATGTAATGGGTAATCTATCCTACACGGTGATTAAGTCTCAGATTTGGCTTAGAGTCGTGTGGCGTATATGGATGAGAATGAGAATTTAGTGTGAGCTAAGGTGCACGAAGGTAGTGACAAGTGTATTGTATAGAATTGGGATGCATGACTTCGTCGGTCAGAATCATGCGGCGAAATGTAGCCAATAGGAAGAGTAAGAATGTCTTAGTGTCTTAATTCTAAAGTGAATCATGGGTTTACTTTAGTGGATGAGCACTCGAGGTAAGACCTTGAGTTTGGAAGAGATAGTGATCGTAAGTAGATCTCGTAGGTTGTAACATAGTAAAGGGAACGTAAGAGCACGAGATAAAAAGAGAGTGTTTCAAGTAAAGTGTAGTGTATGCCTTCTAAGTTTAGTTGCTTATGCACCAGATAGAAGAAAATGACATCAAGGTTATGTGTATGCATGTAGGTTGCCATCTGACACGCACATGAATGGACTGCATGAAATGAGTATGGCATGGAGTACAGGTAAATATTATGTTCATACTCTTATAAAGTTTTCAAAAAAGATACGAAATGAAAATGAAATGCTTTCTTTTTACAATGCTTTACGAAACGACACGAAATATATTTTACGGAAGCATGCTAAGTGTTCAAAAGTATACGTATGTACGATCCTTCTTGGCAGCCCATTTTCACGCAACCAAAATATTAAGTGTATGCATGTGAATGGATGACTATACGTAGTATCTATTGTATGTATTTTCTAAGAAAATCAATGTTGAGGCTTACGCCTCGAGCTTTAACTGATGCTTTAAATGACGTGAAGAAAGTATGTTGTTTTAAAAGGTCCCTATGAGCTAATACTTTATGGATGCCATGAAAAAAATGATGTTTAAGTCCATGCTTTCAAATGACATTTTTCCATGAATGAACTGCTAAATGAAAAGGACTGAACTGAAAGAAATGACTGAAATGAAATGCATGAAAATACGTAACGGCCATATGAATGAATGAAAAGGGTACCAATGGACTGGGGTAGATTGCAATGCTGGGTAAGTAGTACTGATAGTGCACCCAATGCTGCCCCCTGACGGAAAAAGAGATTCCCAACCTATGGCCACGGAAGGAGTCCGGGTCTAAAAGACCGCTAACCCCAACACACGGGGTGTAATAGTGTGTACCGGCCAATGAAAGTGATAAGAAAGAATGTATAAATGTATGAATGCATCGCATTCTTTAAGAAATGAAGGCACTGATGAGAGAAAACGTTTTTACGAAAAGAAAGCCCCTTTTTAAAGAAAAAAATCTCGTCCAGTGACATTTTCAAACAAATGCACGTATGCATGTACGTATAGTATGTATGAAATGATGAATGCATGAATGAAAACCTATGATATTTTATTCTAACTGTATGAAGTAATGCTTATGAGTCATCGACTTATTTTAGTTTTTATGTATGCCCCTCTCCCCACAGGGACTGAATGAGCAGTACGCGTCAGGACGAACACGGCCCAAGGAAAAGAGCACGGAAGTTTTGGCATGAGAGTTTTAATTGCATGAGAGACCTTTTTATTTTATTGTAAGATTGATGTTTTCCGCTGTAAATCTCTTTTATTCTCAAAGAACATTTTATTTTTATAATGTAGAGTCTTGCACCTTGAGTGTGGAAGTAAAAATTTTTAAATCGATCGGTAACTTTCGTCGTCTTTTCTAAAATCATTTTATAAAAAGTCCTGCCACAAAGATAGGCGTTACAGTCTAATTACCTTCTCAAAGCTTCCAATTATATCCAAATTGGAAAAAACAAATCACAACATCATTAAAACAACTTAATCATTAAGTAAAAAAAAGTCTTGGTAGAAATGCTCGAGACCCAAAATTGGAATATCAAGCATTTCTCAAATATTATTTTAATAGAATAGATAAAAAAAAAATAGAGAATGAGATATAGAAAATTTTAGAAAGATGAGTAAAAATTAATAAAAAAAATTAAAAAAATATGATTTTTAGCTAAAGATAGGAAAAAAATTTGTTCATCCCAATTTGAATGCTTCTTATGTAGTTGGTCACTTTTCAAATCTCAAATCTTTCCCCTAAAATAAGCAGCCGGATGGAGATAGTTTTTGTAAGTTTAAGGCGATGCGGATGAATTAGAAGTTTTAGGCGATGCGGATGAAAAAATAACTTACTTTAAGTTTAAATTTGAGATTTAGCCTAAAAAAAAAAAAAAAAAAAAAAAAAAAAAAAGAAAGAGATAATCTGAACCATTTATTTAAATAACAAATGATGTGATAGGGATTTTTACTATATATTATCTTACACTGCATATTATACATATATTAATTTTGTTTCTTTTTTTATTGGACTATCTTGCACGTTGCTTTATTAGGCTTTAAAGTAAAAAAAAAAAAAAGATTCATGAGAAATGTACACTTTGGCCAATGAATAATTGTAGTGGGTGACATTTCAAATCAGTTTGATGGAAAAATCCCCCGTGAAGCATAAATCCAAAGACTTTTACCTCGCGACAATCTTTTAAGTCTATTTTTCTTAATAATGGACCCACTGTCTAGTCATTGATATTGCAAAAAAAAAAAAAAAAAAAAAAAAAAAAAAGGTAATCTAATCTCTAATTATATTCTTAGGTCTTGTAACGATGAAGTACTATTAATTTATTTTATATTTATTTAATTCCAATTATACTTAAACATATGAGTTGATTTCAAAGTTAATGACTAAAAATAAGATGAAAATATAACGTATAATATAATTTAATTATAAGTGTTAGTTTCAAGTATTTTTTAATGGATCTTACTATTTTCACGATTTTATTAAAAATATATTTTTAAATTTTCTTTACAACTTCAAGTATTTTTTAAGGGTAGCCACATTCATAAAATTAAAAAATAAAAATAATGTTAGATACAGTTTTAGGGTGTGTAAATCTTGCGTACTCTTTTTAAGAAAAATATAATGTGTATTATTAAAAAATAATTTTCTAATATAGATCCAAGATTTAATCACTTTTTTTTAAATGGAGTACACAAGACTTGTACATTCTAAGACTGTAAATATTATTTCCAAAAAAATCATCTAAAAAAATAGCCTTTGAACGTAGCTGATCCAGAGGACAATGTTCAGTCATATGCTCAACCTCTGAAGAGCTCGATTTTTCTGTAACTCAGGAACAGGGACAAAGAGCTAAGACCGGGAATAGTTGGAAGAGAAGGGTCAGAGAACATGAGAGTAAAGGTTAGTCTTTTCTTTTATTTACTGTACGTCAAAAAACGTTCGTGGTTGTCTTTGTCTAATGAAAACTTGGAAGGAGAGATGGGGAAAAGATCAAAGACCGAATTGGGAAAAACAAGTTTTGGGATAGTAGAGAAATTAGGGCTGAGCACCGACCCTTTCGGAGTCGGAGGGCCCAACCTCCGACTCCGACTCCGACTTTGTCGGAGGTCGAATCCGACCTCCGACTCCGACTCCGCACGTATAGAATCCGACTCCGACTCCGCTCCGACAAGTCGGAGCAGAGTCAGAGCGGAGTCGGATTTTTTCATTTCAAAATTCCTCACTTGGTTTACACGTAAAATTATGGAGATCATTTTGTTATGTATTAAACTATAATGCCAAATCTGGAAATAAACATAGAAAAAATCAACATTACCAAAAACAGAGACATGGGTTTAGACTTTGGGTAACCTACCGAATCTTCAATGGGCAGTGATTGATCTATGATCGAATTCGAGGGACGGTGTTCCGTGTTTGCACAGCTGCAATACACCTCAAGAGGCCATCGACGGTGACGACGGGTCACGGACTCGCGGGACCTAGGGTTTCAAGGGAAACTGCGAGAGAGGCTACGCCGACGCGAGAGAGGGGCTGCGCGAGAGGAGCTGCGAGAGACTGAGAGAGGAGCTGCGCGAGGGAGGGGCTGCGAGCCTGCGAGAGGGAGGGGACTCAGGGGAGGGCTGCAGGCCTGCGACGCGTGCGAGACGGAGAGAGCGGAGGGCTAGATTGAAGATGAAGACGGAAGAAATAAGAATTGAAGATGAAAGAGGGGGAAATGCCGAAATGGAACTCCGAACTGATTAATTAACAAGTATAAACGGCGCCGTATTGTACTATACAATACTAATCTATTTTATATATTATATATATATATATAAATGAAGATTCACAACAAAATTATATGATATATATTATTATATATGAATATTAAATAAATGCAACATATATGAAATATTAGTAATACACTAATATACTTGCTATATATATATATTAAATCTCTAATCTCTTATACTTGATATATATATTAATATATTAAATCTCTAATCTCTTATACTTGATATATATATATATTAATATATATATAAATATTAGTTATACACTAATAGTATTAGTATATTAGTATTAGTATTAATATTAGTTATACTAATAGTTATATTAGTATTAGTTATTATTAATAATATATATTATACTAACAATGATATTAATACTATATATAGTTACAGTGATTAGTATAACTATATTAGTATTAGTTATAGTGATTTAGTATAACTATATAATATATTAGTATAAGTTATAGTGGTTTAATATAGTTATAATACTATAAGTTATAACTATAGTCTATATTAGTATTACTATTAGTTATAGTGATTAGCATAATTATATATTAGTATTTGCTATAGTGATTTTAATTTAGTATAACTATATAATAGTATTAGTATAAATATTATACTAACTATATCACTAATAGTATTAGTACACTAATGTCTAAAGACTAATACTAGTATATCACTATAGTTAATAATTTAATAGTACCCTATAGTAATATAACTATATTAGTATAAGTTATAGTGATTTAATATAGTTATAATACTATAAGTTATAACTATAGTCTATATAATAGTATTAGTATAAATATTATGCTAACTATATCACTAATTGTATTAGTACACTAATGTATAATACTAGTATATTACTATACTAAATATATAGTAATATAGTATTAGTAATTAATACTATAGTGATTTGTATAGTAATTTATATATAGGCTTAAAGTGGTTTACTAATTTATATATAGTAATTAATACTATTAGTAATTTATATGAATAATACTTTAGTTATTATACATTAGTATTATATGTTATTATAAATTTATAGATTAGTGTTTATTCATTAGTATTACAATATTACATGTTGATGTTATTATGCATCTTAGTGTTTATAGTATATTATAGTCATATACTAAACTATTATTAGTCAATTTAGTCTATATATTATAGTATAAATATATTATTTAACTAGTATATTATTGAGTTTAACTAACTATATAAGATATAGTTGTATAAAATTTAAATAATTAATATATAGAAAAACACATCTTTTTATAAAAAATGTATAAAATCGGAGGCGGAGGCGGAGTCGGAGGGACACGTCGGAGGCGGAGGCGGAGTCGGAGGCGGAGGATCGGAGTCGGATCGGAGCAAAGTCGGAGTCGGATCATCAGTGAATCCGAATCCGACTCCGACTCCGACTTTCAAGAGGAAAAAACCTCCGACTCCGAATCCGACAAGTCGGAGTCGGAGCGGAGCCGGAGCGGAGTCGGATTCGGAGTCGGATTGTCGGATTTTTGCTCAGCCCTAAGAGAAATGGGTGGAGGTTGCTAGCTAGCCCCACCGAGAGCCGGGACTTGGAAACTCTTGGATAGTTAAGAATCTTTACGCAAAGGAAAAGTGTCCTAAGATAGTCTTTTTTATGGAATCAAATTTTAAGGATATAAAAAAATGTATGAAAAAAAGGCATTTAGCCTCATCGGGACCCATCCTAGGTGGGTGTAGCACGACTCATAATCTTTCTCTATTTTTTCCTTATTATTTTTCTACTCATTTATTTCTACATCTTTAAATACTTATTTTTTTGTCTTTGGGGAAAGAGCAGAAGAAAATTCTTTAACTTGATTTTTTTCACATTTTCGTAATTATTTGTTATAGCCATGTTTTTTTTATTTTTCATACGTAACATTTAGACTACTTATCTCTCTAAACGATAATATTTTTAAAATCAATACTTTCGTAACAATAATATTTAAAAAAAAATTGGATCATCTCAAAGGTGAAATTTTTTCAAGTTTTAACTATAACAAATATAAGCATAAAAGAAAGTATAGATGATTAAAAAAATAATTTGTTTTATTGATTAGAATAAAATATTTGTAAAAAATAATTTAGGGATGAACAATAGCTCAAATATTTAGAGAGCCACTAGTAACATCCCAAAAACTTTCCATAAAATAGGGAGTTAGATGGAGTGGTTTTTGTCAAAAAAATTAAAAATTTAAGGAATGAGATGCTATACGCATCCGGATGCTAATGCTCTAAATATGAGGAGTTGTTGTTCATCCCAAAATACTTTTTACAAATATTCCATTCTAACCAATAAAACATTTTTTTTTTTTTTGTCATTTACACTTTCTCTCATGCTCATATTTGTCATAATTGAAATTTGAAAAAATGTCACAATTGAGATGATCCATTTAAAAAAAAAAAATTGGACATTTGTGAAAATATGATTTTTTTAAATATGATTTTTACAAAAACGTTGATTTTAAAAATATGATCGTTTAGAGAGATAAGTAGTTGACACCAGATAAGCTTTAGATTACTTCTGGCAGGTAGTTTCAACAGATGATCAATATAAAAAAGTTATGAGATTCACCCAAAAACACAGAAAAAACAACTCTAATGTTCAATTGAAAGTTATCAAAACTCAAGAATATCGAAATCAACCCACAAGCCAGGTTGTAATAGCTATAATTCGAAAATATCATAATTTTATCAAAAATAGAAAAATCTCAAAAAACACACCAAAAATAAAGACATAAAGAAAGAAGTAATTTTCAAAAAAATCTGACCAAAATCGGGTTTAAAATCATTTTCTAAATAAGAAATGAAATATTACCAAAGAAGGTAAAAAAAAAAAAATCTAAAATTAGAGATTTGAAAGGGAAAACAACTTATTTTTGTTTCGAAAACAATGGACATGAGCATATCTTGGTGACCACAATATGCGCACCGAAAATAGCTTTTCGAATTGGGGTAATATGCACAATTTCGATACTTTTAGCTAAAATTATGACTAAAATACCAACACGTGCTCAAAACTGTCCCAAATCAAGAAAATATCACTGTTGCCTGTTGTACTTGCACTGATTTGCCGTCTCAAGATAGTTCAGCGCCATAAACGTGCAATCTGACAACTCAGCATCATTTGACTCAGATTCTCTTACATTAATAGTTTAAAAAAAATTTGTTACAAATGAAAAATAAAAAATATGTGTACAACAATAATTAAATAATTATAAAAATGTGAAAAAAATAAGTTAAAAAATTTCTTCTGCACTTTTCTCGAAAGACAAACAATGAGTAGTTAAATATGTATAAATAAATGAGCAGAAAATCTAATAAAGAAAGAAGAGTTAGTCTATTTATAATCCCTAAATGGGGACTGCTCATATAAGCCCATACAGATATATTTAAAAAGATTTTAAAATTACAATAATATCATTTTTAAAATAATATATTTTTTCTCTTTTACCCTCATTTATCAATGGGACTGCATACACAATTCTTACTCAGAACTACAAATAGAATTTCTTAAGAAAGAATAGAGAAAGACTGTTAATATAAGAGAGAAAGAGTAATATTATATACAGTCGTAGAGTACGCAAGTACCGCGCAGTCATTTTGAAAAATAGTGATATCTATTATTAAAAAATTAATTAATTTTCATGTATGTCTCATTTTTATTCTTTTTAAAAAAAATAAATTATACCGCACTTACGCATTCGACGACTGCAAATATTATTTCTCTCAAATGATATGTGACTTTTGTTTTTTCGTCCAAAGTATGGTGAAACGATTTGCTGTTTTCCGAAACCCGATGACCACCACTCCCCCTCTCCTCGAGATTCCTAGACTACCGGTCCTTCAAACGGCCGAAGGCTTTTGTCAAATGGAAAGGCGCGTGAGTCACACACGCGGGTCATAGCAGCGCATGTGATTCACGCGCCACCACACTAGGAAGCTTCTACTGCCACGACGTGCGGTGTTTCTGGGACCAGGGATCTTGGTTTCTTCAGACTCGACTGGCCGCCACACTCTTAACGTGGCACGTGTCCCCCACGCGCCACCACAATTTTTTTGTTTCTTGTATTTTACTTTACTCAAGCTGAATATTTGGATTTACAGTTATAATCCATCATTTTCACATTTATCATTATGTTTATTATTATTTCTTTTTGTTTAGGTAAAAATAAAGCATGTTGGAAGCTGAGCCTATCTTGACCACCCAATGGCTGCGAATTTCAATTTCTGGGCACCACCAAAGTGGCCCTTGTGGTGGCTAGTAGGGGTGAGAATCGGGTGGTCCGGACCGGAAAAACCAACCTGACTGACCAATTCGGTCTGGACCGGACTGGACCGGGAGTGGTTTCGGTCTGGTCCAGTCCGAAATTCAAAGGACCGAATGAATTCGGTCTGGTCCACGGTCCAGTGGTTTTTCGGACCGGACCAGACCGAATTAAATATATATATATAATTTAATAATTTACATATATTAAGTATATAATTTTCATTTGACTAATTAACCTAATCCTATCACTAACTCATCATTAAGTAATTATTAACTAATACTAATATTTATAATTTTATACTAATAGTAATATTTATAATTTTATAGTAATACTAAATTATTAATATTTATACTAATGCAAGTATTATATTAATAGTCTAGACTCTACTTCTAGACTCTAATATGATATTAAAAAATATATATACTAATAGAATATTAGTAATAGTCTAATATAGACTAAGACATTAGTTAATAGTTATAGTTATAGTAATATAGTTATAACTTATACTAAATCATTATAACTAATATTAGTATATTACTAACATATAGCCATACTATATTACTAATAGTCTAGTACTAATACTATTAATCTATTATATAGTTATAACTTATATTAATCATGATTGATAATAACTAATCACTATAAGTCTATAGTATTAAATTATTAATGTATTATTAAAATTAATGTATTAAGTCTATAGTATTAAATTAGTATTATTAATATTAATGTATTAAATTATTAATGAGGGGGAGATACGGTCCTAGACTCCTATGGACACCTCATCTGCCAACTGCCAAAAAGCCAAAACGGCACCATTTAGTATAAAATAGGACCTAAATGGTGCCGTTTAAGTCCAGGAGGGGCAGGATTTTGGTTTCAGTTTTTTTTTAATAAACCGTCTGTTGAAACGGCGCCGATTGGATCCAATTTCAATCCAAACGGCGCTGTTTCAACATTAGTTCCCCCCCCCCCCCTCCCACCCCCCTCAGTGCCCTCACTTCCCTAGTTCGCCCCCCTCTCCCCCGAAAGGCGATTTTGCGATTCGGAAAAACCCTAGCCGTCGCATCCCCCCCTCCTCCAGCCCCTCGGTCGCCTCCCTTCGTCGAGTATTTTGGTACTCTCTCTCTCTCTCTCTCTCTCTCTCTCTCTCTCTCTCTCTCTCTGGTATTTAATCTTCTCGAATTTTGATGGTGTTGAGTCTTGACTCTCGTTGGGTGTTGATTTTGGTTTTTATCGCCAGACACCGATTTTGGTTCGGTGACTCTTGACTCTTGTTGTGAACTTGTTGACATTGTTGTGAACTTGTGTCATGTGTGGCAAAAAAGGGATTTACAGAAAACTTACGGGTCAGGGACTCCGAATTTTTTTTTTTTTTTTTTGGTTGAAGCACAATGTTTTTTTGTTGGTCGAAGCACAATGGTAATATTGTGTGATTTTTGGCACTCTTGCATTTTAGGCTTTCTTGGAATGAATATGAGCATATATATGTATGTATGTATGTATATATATGAGTTGAGAATCTGAGATGCATATAATTTGTAGAAAAATATAACTCATATATATATTATATAATTGAGAATCTGAGATGCATATAATTTGTATGTGATTTTTGGCACTCTTGCATTTTAGGCTTTCTTGGAATGAATATGAGCATATATATATGTATGTATATTTATATATATATATATATATATATATGAGTTGAGAACCTGAGATGCATATAATTTGTAGAAAAATATAACTCATATATATATATATATGAGTTATATATGCTCATATATATTTTATATATATATAGTTGAGAATCTGAGATGCATTACTTTGTAGAAAAATATAACTCATATACTCATTACTCATATATACATACATATATATGCTCATATATATTATATAGTTGAGATGCATGAATTTACAAGGCTTTAACACTATATATTAATGCTTGTTTTCTAATTCTTTTATTCTTTTGTCTTTTTTGTCTTGTTTGTCCTGACTCCATTTTATAAATGAAGTCTTCTACAAATGATGTGCAAGAGTCAAGACCAAACATGTCTCCACCTCCACCCCCACCCCCACCCCACCCATTGTAAGTGATCAATCAGTTGGTGGGTCACAAAGAGGTAGAGTTAGGTCTTTTGTTTGGGAACACTTTACAAAAATTTCAAAAGGTGATCCAAGTAAACCTAGGGCTGCATGTAATTATTGTGGTGCTTCGTATGCATGTGATACGAAGACCAATGGTACGAAAAACATGAAGTATCACATTGAACACCAATGTAAGAAATGTTCGTTTAAGAAGACGGATAAATCTCAGACGACTCTAGGTTGGAAGGTGGAGGGAGGAAGTAGTAGTGGTAGTGGGGGATTTGTGCCTATTGCATTTAGTGTTGAGGCTTGCCGACAAGCCTTAGCAGAGATGATTATTCTTGATGAGTTGCCCTTTAGGCATGTTGAAGGGGAGGGTTTCAGGAAGTTTATGCTTGTGGTTTGCCCTAAGTGGGTAGGGATTCCATCCCGTATGACGGTTGCCAATGATTGCTTTAATTTATTTTTAAGAGAAAAACAAAAGTTAAGAAATGCTCTTCGAGGGCAGTGAGTTTCTCTCACCACGGACACATGGACATCCATGCAAAACCTAAACTATATGTGTCTCACAACACACTTTATTGATGATGGTTGGAAGTTACACAAGAGGATTCTTTCCTTTTGTTTGGTTGAAAATCACAAGGGTGATACCCTTGGTAAGGGCATAGAGATGTATTTGCATGATTGGAGACGACCAAAAATACTTGCACTCACACTTGATAATGCAAGTTCTAATAATGGAGTTGTTTCTTATTTGAGAAAAAAAACAAAGTATAGGAAAGACACGATCTTGGAACATGAATTATTGCAGGTTCGATGTTGTGCCCACATTTTGAACTTAATTGTTCGTGAGAGGTTAAAAGAATATAATGAGTCTATTGCGAATGTGAGGGGTGTTGTGAAGTATGTTAAATCTTCCCCTCAAATGTGGAGTACATGTCATAAATGTGTGGGGTTGGAATATATTCAATATAAAAGCCAAGTTTGCCTAAATGTACCGACTAGGTGGAACTCCACCTATCTTATGTTGGAGAGGGCTTCAAAATTTAAAAGGGCTTTTGATCGGTTAGAGGAAGAAGATTCGTGCTTCCTTAGTAGTATTAGAGATGATGATGACAACGATGTCGATAATGAAAATGTAGATCATGTGGTGAATACGAGAAAGTCAAAGAAGTTAGGGCCTCCCAATTAGGGGTGTAAACTCAAACCGAAAAATCGGAAAACTGGACCGGACCGGTTTTACCTGTTTTGAACTGGTCCGGTCCGGAACCGGTTTTTAAAACGTAAAAACCGGCCGGTTCCAGTTCCGGGATTTTTTGGATCGGACCGAACCGGACCGGACCGGACCGGTTGATTAAAAAAAATAAAAAATAATATTTTTATATATAAGTTTTATACAAAATATTTTATATATATTAAATATTAATATATATAATTTTTATATATAATGTATAATTATAAATTTTTATGTGAAATTTTATATATAACATATATATTCATATATGAAATAATTTCTTATTATAATTTATAAATTATTATATAAAATGTTAATACTAAATCACTAAAAGTTTATAACTAATATTAATATATAACTTATAACTATACCAATAGTCTAATATTAATACTATTATATAGTCTAATATATTAATAAAAGTATAAAACAGTTTTTTTTAAATCAATTTTTTTTATAAACAAATTTTTAATGACAAATTGTGAAATTTACATTTTAAAAAAACTGAAAAACCGGACTGGACCGGACCGAAAATCTGTAAAACCGGAAGTACCGGTTTAAGAGGGTAACCGGTGCGTAATCGGTTTTGAAAAATACAAAACCGGTACATACCGGTTCGGTCCTAGATTTTATCCAAAACCGGACCGGACCGGACCGGTTACACCCCTACTCCCAATGCATCCGATTGGGCGAAGGTACAGTTGTTTGTGAGGTTCTTTGCACTATTTCATGATGCAACTTTAAAATTCTCGGGGGGTGAATATGTAACTTGTAATGTTTTTATCCCGGAGTTGGTTATTATTAAAGATGTTATTAATATGGAGTGTGAAGAACGAAACCCGTGGTGGGATTAATGGCCACAAATATGAAGAGAAAGTTTGACAAGTATTGGGAGAACTTGGAAAATCAAAATATGTTATTCTATGTTGGTGTTCTTCTTGATCCTTGCTACAAGATGCGATATCTTGATTTTGGGTTGGGAAAAATGTATGCATATGATCATGCAAAAAAACTTGATTTTAGTTGGAAGGTGAAAAATGCATTTATCCGCATATATGAGGCATACATGGAAAATGAAGAAGGGCATTCTCCTCAGCGCACAAGTTCCCAATATGAAGATGTAGCTCTTTTAGCTGACAATGTGGCTAGTAGAAAGGCAAAAATGATGGCTGAATTTAAACAACAATTGCAGTCAGAAGATAGTTTGGAAAGTAAGTCAGAGGTTGATAGATATGTAGCAGAAAGATGTGAGGATGAAGATGATAGTTTTGACCTTCTAATTTGGTGGAAGGTGAATTCAGTTAAATATCGCGTACTTTCAAAGGTTGCACGTGATGTTCTTGCAATACCGGTATCTACTGTGGCTTCTGAATCTACATTTAGCACTGCGGGTCGTGTACTTGACCCTTTCTGAAGTAGTTTAAATTCAATGAGTGTTGAGGGTCTCATATGTGCACTAAACTGACTTCGTTCTTCTTCTACTCCAATAGGCCTTAGGACTTTAATAGATGAAGTTGAGGAATTTGAGAAGCAGCTGGATATGGATATGTAATCAAATTACCTTTGATATTTTTTGTGGTTTATTTTGTTTTATCTTCTATGTTATGTAACTTTATTTAACTTGTTTGTTTTAAATTTTTATGGATAGAACTTGTTGGGGACCCGAACTTTGCTGATTCTGTGGAGGGGTTAAATTCAATACCTACTGGCCCTATACCCAATGATTATTAAAGACTAAAGAGGTGAGAAGATTATAATCTCTAAATTCTATCGACGTTATTGATTATTCTAGTTTGGATGTAAAAGCTAGAATTTTGGTCCCTACTTGATACTTTCTTTTTTCTTTTTTTGTCGCAGCACTACTTGTCCTGACTCCTAAGTAATTGAAGTCTGAGTTGAAGATTAGTAAGCTGGATGTAGCAGCTAGAATTTTGGTCCCGTTATATGTCAAGTGCTTAAGTTGTTAAGTTTTGGATTATAATTTGTAATTTGTAATAACTTTTGTATTATTATTATTTTTTTTTTTTTGGTTTTTTTTTGTTTTTTATATAGATTAGTTTTTTTTATCATTGTATTTTTCAAAATCAAGTTTTTTTAATAGTTTTAGTTAAAAAAATGTACCAAATTTGAAATGGGCTGAAAATAATTGAAATTGGGCAAAAAAAAAATCAGATTTAGATGGGTTGAATGACCCATTTTAGGCATGTCCAGACCGACTGGACCGACCCTGGACCGGACCGGACCTATATGTGACTCGATCCTGTCTAGGGTGAAGAAATCTTGGACCGAATAGGTTCGGTCCGGTCCACAAAATGGCCCAAGACCGGACTGGACCGGACCGAGATCACCCTTACTCATATATAAAATTTTCATTATCTTCTTGATTTAAATCAATAATCTCTCTCCTCAAAGCATTGGTTTTTTACATTAGAAAAAATTTAGAAAGAAATTTTGTGACAAAAATATCCCAAGAAGTGATAGATCTAGAAGGTAGAGAGTTAAGTCATGCATAGATTTATCTTTTAAAGAAAAAGGAAATAGACGTAGGCGAACTGAATCATTAGTAAAGTTTTGGAACCTAAGGTAGCACGAATTTCAAGAAATTGTTTTAGATGCATTTAAGGATTTTCTCTCTCAAAACCATGAAAGGTATGAAGCAGTTGAATTATTTGTAGCTTCAACTTATGGTGTGCCACAATAGTTGTAGGCAACACTATACATGATGGAGGGTTGGTGGTAATGGGTGAAAACAACTCCCTAAGAGTTTTTGCATTCTCGAAGTTTTCCCTCATTATAGACAAAGAATCGGAATCTAGACTAGTAAGCCGATATTTATAATCACGTAACCATGTTTTCATATATCACAAAATATTACAATTTTTTTTTTAATCTTTTTTAAAACTAACAAAAGCTAGTAGAAGAATAAATTTAGTCAATATTCAATGTATTTTCCTAACCAAGTCTCTAGCAACGGCGCCAAAAGTTTTATAAGCTGCTACGATTTTGTCAATAATTAACTTTCCTGGTATGAAGACACTTTGATTTGGAGAGATTATTTCTACGAACAGAGCCTTGAGACGATTAGCTAACACCTTGGATACGAGTTTTGTTAACAAACATTGCATAAGCTTATCAGCCTCTATTCATCGACTCTAGCAGGTTCCAATACCTCCTTGCTTTAAACAATCTAGGACATTTTTGCACACCTCCTCTCCCACTAGGGACTAGTGCTTTGACATAAGTGAGTTGGAAAACCATTTGGGTTTGAACTTAATGGAGCCATTTGGAACGTGGCCTGCGTGATCTCTTCGACAGACGGTAAGCTCCTTCATCAGTTCGAAGTTTGTATCTTCAGTAACACACCTTTTCTAGCCCATTAGGCTATTTGGAAAATTGTTAACATTGGAAGAGAAATTCACGGAAGAAATCATTAAAAACTTTACTAATTAGGCTACGTTTAGATGTTAAGATGGTTTTACATGATCTGAGTTGATATGAAAATAGTGATATTTTGTGAATCCAATTGAGATGTATTTAAATGAAAATAGATTGAAGTATGTATTTAGATGTACGAAACAGGTTGAGATGGATTTAACTTTTTTTATGAAAAATTGAAAAAATAATAAGTTCATCAATGATTGATTTGAGATGAGTTGAACTGAATTTATGATCCAAAATTGTCATTTGAACCCGAGGCTGAAGTCCCTTACTTGTCAAGCACATGAGATATCATCCTGTTAACTCTAGTCTGTCCTTGAGAAACTCTTATGAGATGTTGACCGGTGTTATGCGTGGTCAAATCCAAATATCAAGTACATAAACAATAAAATATATATATATATATATATATATATATATGATTAAAAAAGAATATTATCAAATAAAAACATAGCATAAATAAATTTAAAAAATAAAAAAAGAAGACAAAAACCAAGAAAAAGTTTATAAAAGAATTGTTGGTTTCAGGTACTTGAGTTTTTGACTCTGTATAATTCTTTTGAGAAATAACCATTGGTGTTTTGGATTAATTAGAAAGAGAATCATTCATTTAAAATTTTCATTGATTGATATTAACTAAAAACATAGGCTAGCTTCACAGATTGCCACTATTCAATTTTTTAAATAAAAAATATGTTTTTTTTAAATAATAAATAATTTTTTATGAGTATATCAAAAGAAAATTGTAAAAGAAAAAATAGGAGTTATAAAAAAAGTTTACTGGCAGCTAGACATGGAAAATGCTTTTGATCAGGTGGAATGAGAATTTCTCTTCGTAGTGATGAAGAATCTGGACTTTAATAAAAAATGGATAAATTTGATAAGGGAGTGCACAACTACGGTGTTGTTTTCCATTTTCATCAATGGTTTACCAAGAGGTTTCTTCAAATCTCATAGAGGTATTTGGCAAGGAGATCCAATTTCACTCTTTTTTTTTTATACTAGTCAAATAAGCACTATCTAGAATTTTATTGAAGGCCGAATCTCAACAGAAGCTGGAATGGGTTCAAATCAGCAAAAATAGTCCAACCGTGTCTCATTTACTGTTTGCAGATGACATAATTATCTTCACAAAGGCAACAGAAAAAAATGCACAAAACATATCAGAGTGTTTGGCAAAATATCAAAGTTGGTCAAGACAGAGGATAAATTTGAGTAAATATCTTCAATGTTTATTACGAGGAATACAAGCCAAACAACAAAAGCTTTTATTTCCTAATGGTTACCTTATAAAACAGCATCGACTAGAATGAAATATTTGGACTTACCAACCTTGTTCAACATAAGCAAAAAAGAAAATTACAGTGAAATGCTGGCCAAGGTGGGGGAAAATATTCGAACGTTGGAAATCAAAACTACTGGCCCAGGCAGGCAAAATGATGTTAATCAAATCTGGAGTAAGCACGATGCCAACATATCATATGAGCTCTTTTTAGCTACCAAAATCAGTCTGCAGATCACTTGATACAGCTTTTAAAAACTTTTGGTGGGGATTCTCAAATGACAAAATTCATCATATGACATTAAAGTCTTGGAAGTCTATCTGTTTACCAAAAAATGAAGGTGGTCTGGGTATCAGATTAATGGAGAAGATGAATCAAGCGATGCTAGCAAAAATAGGTTGGGAATTAGGTAGACCTTCAAATGGTTTGTGGCATTAAATCCTAACCGCTAGATACCTAAAGAACACAACTTTCTGGGAGGCGATACAAAAGACAACTGATTCATGCATGTGGAAGGAAATACCTAAAACAAAAGATTTGCTTAATAAAGGTTGTTACTGCCAAATCTATAGTGGAGAATCTATAAATATCTGGTCAAATCCATGGGTTTCTTAGCTAAATAACTTCAAACCACAGCAAATACAAGGTATGGCTCTTGATTACCCAGCTCTTACAGTTTCAAATCTCATAATCAGTAATCGTAGGAGTTGGGATGTTCTAAAAATGCGAAATCTCTTTCATCAAGAAAGTATATCAGAAATACAAAAAATCTCTCTTTGTAAGATTACTTCCGCAAGATAAAGTTGTTTGGCCACTAAGTCACAATGAAAAATACTCTGTTAAAATGAATTATCAGGCAACATTGCAAACCCAAGTATCAGTTCAACATGGATTCTCAATAACACTCTTCAAGCCAATGTGGAGCCTTAAAATTCATGATCGCCATAAATTACTGATTTGGAAGCTACTTTGGAATATTCTTCCTACTAAATCACGAATTGGTGATTTCATTCCTCATCAAAATTCAGAAGAATGTCCACTCTGCAACCAAGAAAAAGAGACTCTAAAGCATCTTTTTATAAACTGTCCTATAATCAGAATTTTATGGCAACAGAGCAGTTGGCCCTTAAATCTTGCAAGATTGCCTATAAATTCTATATCGGATTGGATTAGAATTCTATATCAGATTGGATTAGAATTCTATATCAGATTGGATTAGAATGATCATCTATCTAGAAAAAGAATTGGAACTTTTAACAGAAGAAAGGCACAACTTCGAACTATTTGCAGTTATAATGTTAGATTTTATTTGGAGAAAGAGAAATGACATTATCCACAATTACACCTTCTTGTCACTTAAAAGAGGAAAATACCCAGCTCAAACACATCTATGAAGAGTATAAAAAAGCTTGGAAAGAAAGACAGAGTCAACATAGCAAAGATTCTGAATGGAAACCCCATCCGCCAAATTATCAAAGCTTCTTTTTTGATGCAGTAGTACGTGATCAATTCTTAGTAGTCTCGGTAATACAAAGAAATCACAGTGGAGACATTTTGGGGATAAAAACGAAAAAATTCCAAACCACTATCCCTCTAGTGGCGGAAGCCTTGGCAGCGCTATTAGCATCCAACATGGCTTCCAATCAGAATCTAGCAATAATAGAATCGGATGCTCAGTCGGTATTTACATCTATTGAGAATCTATATTCCATTCCCTTCTGGAACATCTCAACAATTATTGGTGACATTCTTCTCATCTCCCAGCTTCATCAAGACTGAAAATTTACTAAGATACATTGATATCAAAATCGATGTGCGTACTTAGTAGCGCAATGGACAGCTACCGATCATGTTTTTGAAAGCCTACCCTTAGATAATATTCATAATTGTTTCTTGTATATTGATAGTGGAAATGATCTACCTTAAACTTTTGTACTTTTTTTATATATAATTTGCTTGATTAGGAAAAAAATAAAAAGTTAACAACCACCGCCCACTTTGATTTTTTATTTGTAAATTTTACCCAAGTTTCAAAAGGGCAATGAGATCAGTGGCACATTAATGTTGCGATTGAGTAGTGAGGTGATCTCAGATATTTTATGAATAATAGTAAAAAATTAATTAAAAAATAGTGATAGAATATTGAATAGTAATTATGAATAGTAGGTAAA
The DNA here is from genome assembly GCF_001411555.2 of Juglans regia. Classification (NCBI taxonomy): domain Eukaryota; kingdom Viridiplantae; phylum Streptophyta; class Magnoliopsida; order Fagales; family Juglandaceae; genus Juglans; species Juglans regia. The sequence goes on from NC_049908.1 coordinate 16,796,531, forward strand.
AAATAATAATAAATAGTAATAGAGTATTCTTCTCGAGAACTACTACATCCACAAAGGAATTACACAAAAATAATTTAACAAACTGACGTGGTTTCGTCTAATCCGTTAGATCTAGTTTATAATGAAAATAACTTTATAATCTGACAAATCACATCAAACCACGTCAGTTTATATAATTATTTTTATCTAATCACTTTGTGGCTAGAGTATTTCCATTTTCAGAATACTCTAGTACTATCCAAACTAGCTATTAGATACCTAACCAAAAGGCAACATGCATTATTATATCCAAGCAAACTCGAGAGCTGCTCTCCCACATTCATTGCTATGCCACACATGAACAAAGCAGAATGAATGAAGCTTCTCTCAATCTTATTGATGTGAAAGAACATATAATTGATGCACTCAAAGTGTCGTACTACATAGGGCTAATTCATTTTGTTCGTAGAGTAATACTATAGAGAAGCCACTATAGCAGTGCACAATTTGCACTCAATGTGTGGCTGCTTCTAGTTGATTGTTCCTAACACTCACTTGGAGAGATGTGTGGTCTAGATGATATCACATCATGTGTACAAAATAGATACTCCTAATAGTAACTTCTATTTATATTTATTCTTAATCATATCATGGAAAATAACAAAAGACTCGTGTGCGAAACAAGCCTATGATCTATATATTTGTATCACACGTTCTTCCATGTCCTTGAGATCCCTTGTTTAAGATGCAACACTCACCCTTCTATATTTTCTTCTATTTTCTCCTCCTACTCTTCCATCTCCTTGATTGCTCATTTGAGTTCCATTTTCCCTTTCATTTCCATTAGCAGCTTCTCTGCAGTATCTCACATTTTCAGGTAAAGAGATTGGACCAACTCATTGTACTCATCAATATTAGGTTCGATGCCAAAACCTATCTCACCGTACAACTTCAAAGCCTTGTCAAGCTCTTAGAACTTCACAATACATATGAATTGATGTTTGGAAATCACTACAACAAATAAGGTCTTTTGGGAAGAAAGGTTTCGTCCCAAAAGATTGGATTTCATCCCAAAATATATTTTTGAGATGAAAAAAAAGCGTCCCAAGGTCGTTCCAATAAAACTGTCCCAAAAGGTATTTTGGGACGAAAATCACAAATTCGTCTCAAAAAATATCTTTTGGGACGAAATTTAGCTGGACCGTTCGATCACGATCGAACAGAATTTTTTTTTCTGGGATGATTGAAATCCTTCTCAGAAAGTCATTCAAATGGCCACTCATATTAGATTTTATCACTAATATTGAATGTATATTTTATTTTTTAAACTTCAGGTTCATAATAATGTCTTATAGGGACTGTAAACGTGATAGATCAGGCAAACCTTCCATCCAAACAGTTTGAGAGCCGACTGTTTTAGTGGAGCGACAAGTAAAACTATCTGATTTTGTGACTCTTATATGGAAGGGTCATTCCCTCTCATCAGTATTCAACGATCGTGGTTGAGCACTAATCCTAGATCAGCCAGAAGAAGGAATGATGCTCATTTCCTATATTGACATCGTTGCTGAGTTCTATAAAGAGCTCGGTGGTGCTAGCCCAGACGATGGAGGGGCATACAAAATCTGTGTCCGAGGAGCTCCTGCTATATTTTTAGCGAACAGACTTGCTGCATATCTCAGTATTACTAGGCTAGTCGATGCCTATTCGAGCCTCCTGCATAGAGAGTCTAATCCTTCAGGTGATGCAAAGACTGCTCAGGACTAGGGACTAGTTTACACAGATGAGGTCGATACACTCATTGATTGTTGGTCCAAATGCTCCAGTGTATGATGGGACGAAGAGCATTAGGTAGGTAAATTTATGATACGGGACACTCGTGGCATGAATCTGATAATCGCCAATAATATTGACCCTCGGCAGCACAAGACCGAGGTTGGCATGGATCGAGCAAAATTTATGATACGGGACACTCGTGGCATTCCGATCAATCTCGTGGGGTATATATATGAGAGGATCTGATTAGAGGCTCGGTACATTACGACAAATATACTGTTGTTCGAGATCTTGATCACTCTATTTTTGCTATATTCTGGAGTCGTGCTAGAAGTTGCCGAGTGTGTACAGGAGCGAATGAGACCGATCAACAACATCGCCCTGTCACGAAGCACAGGACACTCGAGACTTCGCTTTTCGTGAACCTGATCCTAACAGGGTTGATATTCAGAGAGATGCACAACCGGAAGATCCTAGAGTATCTCTGGTGAGGCATCTACACAGGCCGAGGCGTCACGCACATCTACTAGCAAGGAGATGACCGACATACTGTGTGCTAAGATCGGCATACACACATCAGCAGTGATCGATGCAGTGCATACTGCCATGTCTAAGTTGTGTACACAAATTACTACTAGCATCTCTGAGTTACGTACAGAGATTCATGCTAGCATCTCTGAGTTATGTACAGAGATTCATGCCAATAATGCAACTCAGGCCATGCTCAGTACTCGACTGACATAGGTAGAGAGACGATTAGTTGCAGTCGATGATGTGTGTAGAGACCTCACATCACAGTAGTTTCTATTTTTTATTTATATGTTTTTATTATAATTATGAACATTATATATGGTATTTTGATAATTTGATTTAGTTATAAATTAAATATTTTATCTTTTCTCGATTAATTATTGATTTATATTATGTGGTGTATGGCTGATAATATTTATTTAACTAAAAATCTTATTTAACATAAAAAAAATATTAAAATATTTTTAAATTAATTACATAAAATTAATTTATGAACTCGTATATATGATATATATTTTTTATATTTTGAGTTATGTACCGAGATTAATATTATACGTTCGAATGTATAAATATGGTGTTTGAATATGTTCGAACTAAATATATTCCATTCGAACGGTCTAGAAACCTTCCCGCCAGATTTTGCCACCAAATCTTTTACGTTCGAACAACACAATTTACAGTTCGAACGGTTTTGAACTTTCCCTAGCATAATAAATTACTTCTCCTTCAAGATTTTACTGTTCGAATGGACTTTTGGACAAAATTTTTTGAGACGATCTAATTCGTCACAAAAGATCATGTTTGAACGGATATTTATCCGGTCGAACGGTTTTGTAAAATCATCAATTTATTGGGACGAAATTTAAATTTCGTTCCAAAAAATTACTTTTAGGGACAAAATTTAGTTTATCCCTAAATAATTTCGTCCCTAAAAGTCAAATTTGTTGTAGTGAATCAAGGGATCAGCTTAACATAATCCCTTTCTGCAGCTAATTAACAAGACTTTCTAAGCGTCGTTCATATTTGACCACCACTTGCATAACCATTCAAGGCAACAACATAAGTTTCTGCCAAAACAAGTGAGCTTTCTGCCAAAACAAGTGAGCTTTCAAGCACTTTCACCACAAACTCCTCACGTAGACTCAAATCCATGCCATTAAAACAAAACTCCAAAGACCTATCAAAACTTCTACTCTGTAGAAGCGACAACATATTCTCCAGCTTCTCCTTCTCATCCTCGGAGGCAAAACCAGACAACTGGGCATCCTTTGAATCTTGGTCCTAAACCCCCCATTAACCAAAACACTGAGGGCAGAATTTTCCAACCGTGTATCACCATTATTCTCGCCAATACCCCTCTAAGGATACCTTGTCTCTGAGAGATGCGAGTCAATATCAAAGTAGTTCGTTGAGATTTGAGAGAAGAATCGGGGGTGTCGTAAAAGAAAAGAGGTATTGAGAAAAAACCTTGTTGAGAGAGGAGGACATTCAACTTGTGAAGGGTTTTAGAGGAAGAAGGTACCTTTGGGGTTATGGCATGCACGTAAGCTTAGTGCTCCTACCTTTCTGGAGGAAAGAACAACTCTTGCCACCACTGATCTCCACATCGTCTCTATTTCTCTCTCAGTTACGTAGAGTCATGTGCGTCCAAAATCCTAATCACATGTTTGGTTGAAGAGAAATGTGGTCTACAAAAATCATATAAAAGAAAACTTATAAATTAACATATTCAAACGTGGTACGTAAAATTATAAAATTCTTTTATCGTAAAATAGATTCAATATATTGCATCAAACCATATTATTTTGTAAGATTGCAATGTAAATCTTGTACTTTTCGTCACCAAATATTTATTAACATCCTTTATAAGTTTAAAAATGTGCATGACAACCTATGTACTACTGTCAAGTATTAAGGGGGTCTGGAAATTGAATGAATTATGTTCAACATTGAATTTTTGACTAATATTATTGAGATTCTTTTACCATAAAACATGCCGAACATTAGCATTGGTATAGGCAAATGTAAATGCAAATCAAAATTTAACTAGCAATCCCATAAAATTGTCTACATTGGAAGAGGCAAAAGCAAGTTTTTTGCTTACAAGCTGTTGTAATTCTACATATTTGTATGGTTATTGCTCCCCATTTATTGAATAATTTTTTAATTTCTCTCTCCTCCCATCAGACTTTCATCTCAACTTATCTCATCTCAATTCACAATTGAAGAATAATCTCACATTATATATAGACAAGATATTAGCATTTTTATAAAGAATAAGCAATCATCTCTCGTAAAAATGAAAATAAAGAAATAAAGCAATATAAAAGGGAAGGCTTTAGGCGACCTACAACAAACACAAAAGTTTGCTGATAATAGTTTTCGATTTAATTTTTATTGATTGCCTCATGGACTTTTACAAGAATTACAACGTGTTGGATTAAAATTAAGAAAAATAAGAGTCTAATGAATTAGAAACTGGAACGAGGAAACAATTGCAATACCAACCGTGCAAATAGCAATTCGGCTGTACACAACTGGGTATAGAAAAAAAAAATTAATAATAAAGAAGAGTCCTATTCTAAGGCTAGAGAGGCTCATCCAAATAAAATTTTACCCATTTTTTTCCTTGGAAGCAGAATCATCAATATCAAATTTTATTTTTGGTAAGTACCAAATCTCCCCAAAAATTTCATGACAAATTGCTATCTTGGATTCTCAAACCATATCTACATCCAGTGGGATTCATAAGCATCACCATTAAATATCCTCAGTCCTAGATTTTTTACAAGAAAAAGATTGGTGTAGGAAGTAGTACATATTTTGTAAATTTTGTACTGGTGATATTGAACTTAATCAGCTTCAAGTTCGGCTCCAAACTGCTCCAACCGTGCAGCATCATAATCCAGATCCCGGACCAAAGCATGGTTCACTAAACCATCATCCTCGCTAGCATGTACCTGTCTACCCCCAAACCTGAACACAAACAACCAGCTTTGACCAAAAATAGAGTATAAAAATGAAAACAAGTAATAACAATACAACAACTACCATTTAGCAGAAAGATTTCAGATTTATTAATTCTTCAAATTTCCACGAGCTATTGGGATTTCAGTAACATGCTGGGTGGCAGTGATTCTCGGTGCATAAGGAGGCATGTGTAAGAGTTAAAAGGTATGATCATGTTTTCAATGGTGGGTAATATGGACCTATATTGCGTAATGATCACTACGTAGATTATACTTGCATACTACCAGAAAACACCAGTCGTTTGCTAACGGTACTGATTGCTAAAAAACAGAATGATTTACCTTCTTTTTTTTAAAAAAAAAAATCAACACATATATATTGTATGTCAAGGAAGATATTACTGAAAAACTAGTTTCATTAACTACAGATCAAAATAAGAGAATGATGTCAAGTATGCGGCTACATAACTCCATTAATAAAAAAAGATGCAGTCATCTGGCTTGCTTTATGCTGCTTAGGTAACATAGTGATTGCAGTCATATCAAATAAGAAAAACATCAAAAGGGGTTTATCAATTTTTTGAGTTTAGTTTGTCGTATAAAAAAAAAATTATATATATATACTGCATGAATAGGTTTTCATCAATTACCATCTTCCATTCATCAACTCTATGCACTTTTGAACATCGTTCCTATCCTTGAATTTTACCAAAACGACACCTTGTGGATGATTCTCACAAACCTGCAAGCAAAATCCAGAATGAGCATGAAAAAATAATAAATAAGACAAACAAAATAGAAAATGAACCAAATCAAATCAGCCTTCAATGGAAAAATCCAAAAGCTAGACTGGGAAAGACAGTATTTAAAGAGCAGAAGGCTAGCATGAGCATAACAATTCCTCCGTATCTCATATGGGGCTTTATAATATTACCATTAAAAGACTTAAAAGGGAGGAAAAAACAATTAGTCCCAATGCAACAATCAGCTCGGTTCTTGGTAAACTGAGATATTACAGGAAACTAGTGAAATGATAAGATAAAAGAATTTTTTGTTTGAGAAGTACTGAGATAAAAGAAAGGAAATTTTGATGGGACACCACTTGTGCTTTGGCGTATCTTGATCTAGCACCCTGTGCCTTTTTTTAGCAATAACCTGATGTGCTACATGTTTATAAGGAATGGGGCACTGTGTCCATTTTTCCATCCATCAATGTTAACAGAAACTACGTGGGCAAATCAGAGTGCCACATGGCAAGTTATTATTATTTTAATAAATATATTTTTAAAATTAAAAACTAATTTTTAATTTTTTTTTTTTAAAAAAGAAGATAATAATAACCACCACCTGTGGTGGCTGGTGGCCAGGTTCTGGCCACCCATGTGGTGGTTAAGTTCTAGCCACCCTTGTGATGGCCAGCGGCCCTATCAGTTTTTAATTATAAAAATATATTTATTATTTTCTAAAAATATTATTTTTTTAAAATATAACTTGTCACATGGCAATGATTGGTCCACATTTCTCTTAACAATGGACGGAAAATTAAACAGAGAATACTATTATCAAAATAGAACAAAGCATAAGGGGGTGTCCCATCAAGATTTCCTAAAAGAAATTCATTTTCAGAAATCCATGTTCGGCTTATTCTTCACAAGTACCAGGGCATAATGTACAGAAGAAAGAAAACTGTAACCTTTTTTTGATAAGCGAAATCAGGAGAAAGCAAAGCCAAGAATCTTACAGTTGCAATGTTTTTAAATGAAGAAGGGATAGAGGATTTAGTTAAAAGAGCTTAATATAAAAATAAACATGCTTCTCTCATTCTAGCTCTTGTTTAATTTAGTTTCAGTATGATCACGCACACTTTTTCTATTTTTGATACGTAGGTATGATCATGCATACTTTTGCCGAAATAGAGTATGTTAGCAGGAAAACTTTTCAGAAAAAGGCTCATGACATATCATTCTCTATGCCATTATGAAAATGTGAAAATATAAATATTTTCTGCAGGTTTACTGGTCAAATATATGAACAAGCAGAGAAATCCTCAATAGCAGTAATGTGTCAAACTGGGCAAACAATATGAAACTAAAGGAGCGTTAGTAAAACTTAAAGAAGAAACTGTCTCTTTAACCAATTATAAACACATTCCAGTCTGAGATTTATCTAGGCAAGCATCTTGGCCAGTAAATAGAAGCAACAGTAGAAAGGAATATTAGCACAGGTTTTAAGAATCCACGTGATGAAGCTTGATAGAGATTATTAGAAAGGTTTTGGGCAATAGTGGACTTCCATGTGTTAATGTCTTATATCAGGTTAAACAAATTTGAGAAACAATTTTTCCATCGGCTATCCATCTTAACAAACCTGAATATAGAACTGACCAGACACTACTAGATATGAGCAGGTGGGATTCTCTATTATATAGCTAATTTATAATACATATCTGAATAATGAAGTCACTTAATGAAAGATGGAAAGAAAATTAAAACACCCAATTATTGAAGTATAAAAGTTAAATTACCTTGACTGATTCCACGGGACCAAGCTTTATGCATTCCTCCTCAACGTCTGCCTCTAATTCTAAACGTAAATTTTCATCAGCCTGAAAACATTTTGAGAAAGTCAAATCCCACGAATCCATACCAAACTAATTTGTAAAGTATTGACATATATCCCATGTCAGTGACAAACATAGACCAAACCCAGAAGATAGGACAGTTTCCTAATACGAGTAGGACAAAAAGCAAGGGGAGTCTGTTGATCATTTAAAACTCCATTATGAGATTGCCCTGGGACGACTTTTTGCTAGAGTGGGATTAGCTTGGGTGACACCAAAAAGGGTGGTTGATTTTCTAGCGAATTGGAGAGGCCTTCAGGGTAACAAACAGAGGGCAACAATTTGGAAGATCGTACAGATGTGCCTATGGTGGTGTCTTTGGAGGGAGAGGAATGCAAAAAGTTTTGAAGGTCCATGAGCAGTCAATGGATGAGCTTAATCCTTTATTTTTTAACACTTTATTCCATTGGTCAGTTGTAATTGATTTTAATGGCTTAAACATTCTTGACTTTCTTGTACCACTAGATAATCATCCACAGGTAATGCTCTTGTATACCTCCCATGTACTTTTTTTTTTTTTTTTTTTATAAGAGATAAATATATATTTTTTTTTATAAGTCACATATAAGTAAGAGATAAATATTATTGATATGAATGAAGTAGGCATAGCCCGTGTACAAAGGAATAACTGGTTTATTATTATTACTTGGACTATGTTTATTATTATTTTCAATAAAATCTAGTTTACAAATGAAATAAAAAATACTACATGTTTTTTATTTTTGGATAGGTCCTAATATATGAAGTGTTAGAATGCTATGCTACATCCGAGGGTCAAATCCTCCTAACCCCAGAGCCTAAATAACATACATAACATATATATGTAAGGATGCTATACGTATAAAAAAAAAAAAAAATGTAAGGATGCTATGCTATACAATAGGATTTACCCTGCTAGAAGGAAATATAGTGAGGCACCGATCAAAAAAAAAAGAAGGAAATATAGTGAGGTAGCCTTAGTTAAGTGTCCCAATCGTTGCTCTTAAGAATATTCCCCACCCCCTTCCTTCATACTGACTGTAACTGTTTCTCCTATACATGTGGGATGAAATAAGAGCTGAAATAAGAAGATACTCAGATAATTTTTACTCATTTTCTTCTCTCTTACATGATATCAAAGCCAGGGATTTGATAGTTCCCTTGCTTTGGGTAGATTTCTTCACATCCCATTCCATTTTTTCCTCTCTCCTCTTTTACTTCCATTTTCTGTCTTTTCTCCACTTTTCTGCCTGGATTCCTGAGTTTACTTCCTGTCTACTTCAAACTCACCCGTAACATCTATCAAGTTTCATGGTAAGAACTATACTTATGGGGCTCAATCAGTAGAGGTTTTCTTGAGAGCAAAGGTGTTGTTTGATTATCTCTTCTCTGACAAGCCAATATTTCCTCAACCAATACCATGTCTTTGGGTGATATGATTAGTTCGGATGCCTTCACCACTACTACTACTTTGGCTGTCTCAAGTTATACCATTAAAATGATAATATGATCATGTCCTTCATGCTTTCTAGCATAGAACCTGGTATTGGGACCAATGTATTGCACCTTAGATTTGCAAACGCCATGTGGGAGCATTTGCCACACATCTATCTGGAGCCAAGAACGTTACTCATTTGAAGCAAGCAAAATAATCAGCCCTACGAAAGGCAGTCTAATATGTGCAACTACCTTCCCCCAAGACATTGCCTTCGAAGGCACAAGTTCTAATACATTTTTTTTTATAAGTACACGTATCTACCATACATCCACAACCAATAGTTCCATTGCCCTTCATCATCCTCAGAGTCTACGGATCCTCCATTTACTAACATTGATTCACATCTCATTGCTCTCTGAAAAGAATTCATCCTTGTATTAGAAACAGTTGATCACTTGCTACTTCACTGTGAGGTTGCCAAGGGCCCAAGGCATTATGGAATTATTTCTTTAGCAGAGCTTGGCTAGCATGGTAATGCCCAGGAGGGTGGGTATTTTTTGCTAACCGAAAAACATTTACGTGGCAATCCCAAATTGCAATAGCATGGAAGATAGTTAGTATATGCTTACTGTGGTGTCTTTGGAAGGAAAGGAACAACAGGAAGACCATGGTGTTGGAGATGGCTACTTCACATAAAAAGAGGCTTGATATCTTGTCCCTTACCACTTGGGAACCTATTCTTGATTGTAAATGGGTGTACAACATTAAGTTTCATTCTGATGAGTGTTGGCCGCCTTGAGATCAGGTTGGATGCCAAAGGCTACATCCAAACTTATGGTATTGACTATGATGAGACATTCTCTTTTGTGATCAAGATCTCCTCTATTTGTGAAATAATTTCTCTTAGTGCCAATCTTGATCAACCTCTGTATCAATTAGGTGTCAAAAATGCCTTCTTTCAAGCTTATTTACTCAAGGTCTATTATGGAGCAATTGCCTGGGTTTGTTGCTCAGCCAGGGGGGTATCGAGGTAGTGTCTGCAAAATGAAGATACAATGTTTTTGGGTTTTAATCTATTTTTGGATTTCTTTGTGGATTCCCTTAGATATTCAGTTTTGGATTTTCTTTGTGGATTCCCTTCGATATTCAGTTTGGGGTTTTCTTTGTGGATTCCCTAAGATATTCAGTTTGGGCATAATTGTCAAAATCAATAGTATCCAAGTCTATTTAGAGTCTGAATCTTCTCGGGAGACCAAGACTTATAAGGATTAGGTTCTATTTTCCCGTGGAAGAGCATTTGGAGGTCTCGCGTACCTTCCAAAGTGGCCTTCTTTGTGTGGACTGCAGCCCTGGGGAATATTCTAACCACGGACAACTTGCGGAAGAGGGGCCTCATTGTGATGGATTGGTGTTATATGTGCAAAAAACATGGGGAATCAGTAGACCATCTTTTATTGCATTGTGAGGTGATAAGAGAGTTGTGGGGTGGGATATTTAGTAGAGTGAATGCTGCTTGGGTTATGCCGTCAAAGGTGGCTGATATGCTTGCCTGCTGGAAGGGTATTCAAGGCTGTCCCCAGGTGGCAGCAGTTTGGAAGATGATACCTTTATGCATTATGTGGTGTATTTGGATGGAGAGGAATGCGAGGTGCTTCGAAGATAGAGAGAGAACAATGGAGGAGCTTCAGAATTTTTTTCTACACACTTTACTCCTATGGTTTTCAGCCATTGTCCTTAATGGAAACAATGTGCATGATTTTTTATCTTTAATGTAGTGCTTTTAGAATGTATTTAGGCGTTTTCTTTTGTATACTCCGTGTGTACAGGGGCTATGCCTATTTTTCATTCATATCAATGAAACTTACTTCCTACTTATCAAAACAAAAAAAAAAAAAGTTCTATTTTCTTTCATACTGATGTAAATTATGGAGCAATTGCCTGGGTTTGTTGCTCAGCCGGGGGGGTATCGAGGTAGTGTCAGCAAAATGAAGATACAATGTTTTGGGGTTTTAATCTATTTTTGGATTTCTTTGTGGATTCCCTTCGATATTCAGTTTGGGATTTTCTTTGTGGATTCCCTTAGATATTCAGTTTGGGCATAATTGTCAAAATCAATAGTATCCAAGTCTATTTAGAGTCTGAATCTTCTCGGGAGACCAAGGCTTATAAGGATTAGGTTCTATTTTCTATCATACTGATGTAAAATTATCTACTAAGTGGGATTTTTTTTTCAGTTTATAGCGTTATTATACTTATGAGGATTATGAAGTGCAATGCCAAGGAAACCCTAGGTGTAAAACTTGGGATAAGTAGCTGAGATGCCTAGGTTTGAATCCTATTTTCTTTTCAAATTTATTATTTTTCACGACTTATAATCTTAAAAATGTAGGGCCCTTTGGACTCAAGTAAACCCTAAATATACAGCCCAACTTGCTAGAAGGGTGTATCAGATAATCCAAGGTAATTCCTAGTGTGAACATGAACCCAAGATGTCCGAGACTATAGCTCATCCCAAGCCAGTCCTTTAACAACTAGGCTGCATCTTATGTGTATTTTGTATCAAATTCTAGCTAATATTAGATCTAATCATTCATATATTGCTTCCCAAAATCTAATCACAAATAACCTCAAAACACCCATCCAGCAAATAATGCCTAAATACAGATACATCATTCTCTGGTTACTGTTCATAGCCCAAAATAGCAACCTAGAGTTTCAATTTTCCCTCTCTCTTGCAATCAAATCAAGTCCATTTCCTTACCCTAATTGAAATCTGAAATCCCTTCTATTTTCTAGCCATTCCCCACCAAAAGCCTAACACTGGATCATCCCAAGGCCTTAAAGTTGTCCAGAAACTCCTACCTCAGATATGGTATATCAGCCTTTGTCCTACCTCAATTGTTTAGGACATCAATTGTTTGGAATCAGAGCTCCTTGCCTTATATCTGTTTAGAATCAAAGCTGAGGATGCATCTTAGAGAAAAACTACTTCATGATAAACTTAAAGAAAGACTCAATGACAACAGCTGTCCATCATCATGGGCATGTGTGGCAAACCACAAAATTTCCAAAACTTCTCATAACTTCATTCCCAAACATCACTTAAACTCAAAAAACTTTTCTATTTCAAATTTTAAACTTTTCATCTAATCATTATCTAATCATTACTCAAACACAAAAATCAATACAACTTTTACAAACTCCAAAACAAAAATAACATTAAAAAAATTTTAACTTTATCTATCCACTTTCACAAAGTACAATACTTATTTTAAAAAATATTTTTATTCAATTTTTTCTCTCTTTTCCCAAAACCTAAGCTCAAACATATTTTCACAATTCAAATATTTCCAAACATTCTTGGTATCCAAACATGCCTTGGAGTAGTTAATGACGACTTGGCAACCCTTTATTTAAAAAAAAGGTCACTAGGGAAAAGTGAGCTGCAACCCATGGATGGTTCAGAGCTTACCCTCATTTCAGCAGGAGTGAACATGTAACGAAGAACAACAGTAGCTGGGATTAAGACCTTTGCATCATCACGACCACCTGAGCCACCACAGATAAAAATTCATGTTGTCATCAGGGTATACAGCACATTAGGCAATCAAAGTTTCAAATCAAAAGCTCAAACAATGATGAGTCTCCTTGCACAAAAATGTCTTGAAGCACTTTCAGAATTTAATCTAATAGTGCGTAGCCTATATTAGAATAGTTTAATTTAGCGACAAGGCCTTTCTCCGTGACCTTTTGTTTAGTTTACAAGTCAAATTAAGAGTTAGATTTGGAGTCTAACAAGAAAAGTCAAGAGTCTGTATATAAACCATTGTGCATAACTTTTTTGGATCAATAAATAAGATTTTACTGATCTTAAGGGCAGGCAAAAGCCCAAGGACACAGGACATATACAAGAGCAATGCCTAGGAGTGGTATTTATATTTTTTTTTTATAAGTAAGAAATTTATTAGAAAACGTAATTAAGGATAGACAGGAAGTGTACAAGAGAGACACCTAATTACAAGCTAACCCTGAAAAACAGTACAAAAGTCATTAAGACTATTCCCATCCAATACAATAACTGAAGCCCAAAGCAACAAAGTATGAAAAAAGAAAGCTCTAATCCCTTCCACTGATTGTTCTCTATTCTCAAAACAGCGTCCATTCATCTCATTCCAAATACACCACATAAGACAAAGAGGTATCATCTTCCAAACGGTTGCTATTTGACAATTTCCTAGAATCCCTCTCCAACAGGCCAAGAGGTTCACCACCCTCTTAGGCATCACCCAAGCAATCCCGCCTTATCAAAGACCTCGTCCCACAAAGACTTCAACACATCACAATGAAGAAGAAGATGATCCGCCAATTCAACACATCTTTTGCACATAAAGCACCAATCCATTGCAACGATACTAGGCTTTCTTAACTTATCAATGGTAAGAATTTTCCCATGAGAAGCCAACCACCCGGAGAAAGCCACCTTAAGAGGCACCTTGCATCTCCAAATATTTTTCCAAGGAAAAAAGTCAGTAGAAGAATGTGGCACCAAGACCTTGTATAAAGATCTAACCGATAATTTCTTATTACCAAACTGATTCCAAAGTAATCTATCCTCCCCTCCAGAGTTTATGTTTAAAGCATAAAGCAAGCTGTAAAAATCAGAAATGTCCCCCTACTTCCCAATTTTGGACATCTCTAATAAAACTTACTGACCACTGAATAAAACCAGCAGTATTATCCAAGTAATCAGCCACGGAAGCACCTTTATTCAAAGCAATTCTGAAGAGAGGGGAAAACATTCTTCAAGGCCTCATCCCCACACCACAAGTCATGCCAAAAACTGATCCGGTTTCCCCTACCCACCTCAAATCTGAAATTTCTGAAGAATTCAAATGAATTTCCACACACCCACACCATATGCCCCTCTTACTTCGATGGAGCACCAACCACTCCAAGTACTCCCAGACTTGGCATCAACAACAATTCTCCAAAGAGCATCCCCTTTTACAGCCATTTCCCTAAAAGTGCCTTATTGAAAGTTTTCAGATTTCTAATCCCCAAACCTCCCAATGAAAGAGTGCAAATCTTATCCCACTTAAGAAAATGGAATTTCTGCTCATTCTCCATACCGCCCCACAAGAAAGCACGAAATATCCTTTCCATTCTATTAGCCACTCCTGCAAGCAAAGGAAAAAGAGATAGATAATAGGTTGTGATATTAGATAAGGTGTTCTTGATTAAAGTGATTCTACCACCTTTGGACAGATAAATCATTTTCCAACCAGCCAATCGATATTCAATCTTCTCAATAATCCCACCTCAAATAGCCTTGGATTTGCGAGGTGCCCCCTAAGGGAGACCAAGATACTTCAAAGGCAAGCTAGAGACTTTGCAGCCCAAAATATCAGCCAAATCCCCTATATTATTGACCATACCAACAGGAATCATTTCAGACTTTGATAAGTTCACCTTTAAGCCAGATACGGCTTCAAAACATAGCAAGAGAGCCCGTAGAGAACGGATCTGATCAGAATTTGGCTCACAAAGGATCAAAGTGTCATCCACAAAGAGTAGATGAGAAACATTAACGCTGCCATACGAAGGACTGCCCACCGAAAAGCCCGATATGAATCCCCTATCCGCTGCCGCCTTCAACATTCAGCTCAACACATCCATGATTAAAACAAAAAGGAAAGGGGCCAATGGATCCCCTTGTCTCAATCCCTGGGAGCTATTAAAAAAACCAGCTGGTGTGCCATTAACCAAAACTGAAAATCTAACTGTTGATATGCAATGCATCATCCAATTACACCACCTCTCCCCAAAACCATATCTACCAAGGGTATAAACCAAAAAATCCCAGTTGACGTGGTCGAAAGCCTTCTCCATATCCAATTTATAAAGGATGCCGGGAACGGCACCTCTAATTCTACTCTCCAAGCACTCATTTGCAATAAGAACAGAGTTAAGAATTTGTCTTTCCTTAACAAAGGCATTTTGAAATTTTGTGATGATCTTCTCCATAACCACACTCAAACGGTTAGCAAGCACCTTCAAAATGATTTTGTATACACTACTAATAAGACTAATGGGATGAAAATACTTCACCTCCATGGACCCAACTTTTTTAGGAATAAGTGTAATGAACGTAGCATTTTCTCGAATTTCATAAATGAATAAGTGCCATGGAGAATCCATCTGGGCCTAGAGCTTTATCTTTGTCCATTCCTCTTATCACATTGAGCACCTCCTCCTCTTCAAACATTCTCTCCAACCAAAGTGCAGTAGGCTGATCAATCGAATCAAACACCAGCCCATCAACCTTAGGACGCCAGGAATAAGGCTCAGGAGCTTTTCATAAAAATGAACAATGTGGTCCTGAATTTCAGATTGATCTGTAATGACACTACCTTCCCAGTGAAGCACCTCAATGGCATTATTCTTACGATGAGAATTGGCAACTCTATGAAAAAATTTGGTGCACTTGTCCCATTCCTTCAACCAAAGGGCCCGAGACTTTTGTCACCAAGAAATCTCCTCCATGAGAATAATTTTTTCCAGTTCAGTAGCAACACCAAGATACCTTTCCTTCTCATGAACCGATAAAACCCCAACAATCTCTTTTACATCAAAGCCAATTAGCTCCTCAAAAAGAGACTTTTTCTGATCCACTATGTTCCTGAGGACTTCCTCATTCCATTTCCTCAAATCATTTTTCAATGCTTTTAGTTTCCATGCTAAGACATAACTGGGTGTACCCAACAACTGATAAGAGGACCACCACTCTCTTACCTTATCTACAAAACCATCAGCTTTTAACCACATGTTCTCAAATTTAAAATATCTCCACCCCCTATGAATTCCCCCACAATCCAAAAGGATGGGAAAATGATCGGAACTTAATCTAGGCAGACGATTTTGACATAAGTCAGGGACATGCGCCTCCCAAAAAGGAGAAACAAGAAATCTGTCCAACCTAGACCATACCCTCCCGTTCGACCAAGTGAAATCGCCCCCTGCCAAAGGTAAGTCAATCAAATCCAGCTCAAAAATTAAATTAGAAAAATCAACCATGGCTGGACCAATACGAGAATCCTCTGACCTTTCACTTGGATACCAAGAGATGTTAAAATCGCCACCAATACACCACGCACCCTCCCACCAACTGCACAAGCCAGCAATCTCATCCCAAAGAAATTTTCTTTCACTATCAACAGTAGGCCCATACACACGAGCAAAACTCCACCCGAAACCATCATTAACATTCAATAAAGAACAAGCCACCAGATATTCCCCAATGAATTCATCTACCAGATTTACAACTCTCTTATCCCACATCAAAATAATACCCCCCGAAGCCCCCTGAGAAGCTAAAGAGGCCCATCCGACATAAGAACAACCCCACACACTTCTTATAATGTTTCCGTCAATAGATATCAGTTTGGTTTCTTGCAAACAAATGACATCTACTTTCCAATCCCGAATCAAATTTCTTACATGAAGGTGTTTACATGGGTCATTCAACCCCCGTACATTCCATGAGAGGATCTTCAGCTTCATAAAGCACTTATGTTCACCCTGTCTTTGTGCCTACCTCAACTAGCACTACCTTCCCTAGCATCATAATTGATAGAGAAAAACCAATCTCTTAAGCTCTCTTTCATTTTTTTAACAAGATCTAGACAAGAAAGGTTGTCTCCGCCTTGATGGCAATGAGAAGAGCTTTAAATTGCTCTTTGAAGCCCTCGAAATAAATCCCTATACATTCGCAAATTTCATCCACCCTTTGTAACACCCAATCAGAATGAGAACCTGCCCAAGAGTACACTGGAGGCATAGAGTAAATGGGACTAGGCTCATCCCCCACATCTTCCAATCCATTAAGAGAAGCCTCCACCCCAGACCCCTTGCATACCAACCATAAATCAAGCTCTTCAACAGAACCCTCATCCGAGGTGCCCAATACATCATCATCAGCAGTGCATAAAACCCTAGCAGATTCCTCAACATTCAACTTAGGAGACACCCTCCCAAATCCGTCAAATACGACTTCACCAGAAACTATGGAGGGCAACTAGGATGAGTTAGAATGAATAGGAAAGCTAGGAACGCTAGAAACACCTTGAGAACCGGGAGAAACCACATTTTGTGCGGCCACGAAGGTATCCACGGCCCCTCCACCATTTTCTCCCTGTTCGAGACGGAGGTTGACGCTAACTCAGGAACTGGAAGGTTGCCGGTGACCGACGACTTGTTCTATGACGGTAGAGAGATGCCCTGAACAACTGCCAGCGGTATTTGAGGTATATTCACGCTCGGGACCGAGGCATCCACGGCCCCTCCACCATTGTTCTTCCTGTTCGAGACAGAGATCGGCACTAACTCAACAATTGGAAGGTCGCCGGCAACCTGTTTTGTGACAGTGGAGAGATGCCTTGAACAAGCGCCGGCGGTATCTGAGGTATATTCACGCTCGGGATCGAGGAGGACCACCCAATAGGGAGTTTGACGCGCCACGTTTTGGAAGCGGGCCTCGAGGTCGGTCCTCCAACCCTTTTGGTCAAGCCCAGCCCATCGTCCCATCTATTTACCAACTTAAACCCATTGTCGATAGGTGAGAGTTGGTTTATATGACATGGGTTATTCGTCCCATTACTTAGGCCCATGACCAAATTCAAGCTCGTGTCTATTTTGGTCATTAAATTTGTAATCTTTTCCATAACTTCCGATAGCTCTACTCTAGCAGCCCACAACAGCTCTGCTCTGGCAGCCCACAACACCCCTTCAATTTTTCCTACCATCAAGATAACCACATAATGCGAACCACCCACCCCACATTCCTCATTGTGATGCCACTTGTCAACATGAGATGAAGACTACCGACCATTTAGGACATCACCGCCAATAACCTTCCCCTTATTCTGACTATCGTCATCCCCACTATGTGATCTATTTCCTGTTGGAATACATGTCGGTTTCTTCAAGACCGATAAATATGAAGCACCCTTTGAGAGGGGAGCCCTCCCCGAAGGCAACAAACCATCGGACCCCTCCCTATACCAAACTTGAGTTTGTAAGGCCTGATCATTTTGAGCTTTGTTTTCATCTGCCGAAACAGAGACTTTAGAGGCAGATACATTGTGAGCATTGAACACAAAATTTTCCCAGCCTCTACCTTTCCAACCTTCAGGGATAATCAGAGAACCCCTCTTATTCCCATTCCCCCATATTCGTCCAAAAGTAGGAAACGATCCCTCGAATTAGCATGACGCTGGATAATAAGGACACCATGGCCATCCTACAACTTTTTGACAAAACCATCATGCCAAAGGTGAGCCAAGCAATCCTCCATCACCTTAACCACCCATGACACTGTCGACACACTAGGGGAAACAAACTTGACCACCCTTTTGCTCCTCTCGGTAATGCAAATGAAACTACCCCCCTCATTCGAAAAAACAAAAATCTCCGATTCCACCTTCAAACACCTGAAGCTCAACATCGATCCCACCTCTCAAAAGAAAATCCTTCACCTCCCACCTAAGAGTGGTGTTCTAGTGATACAAGAAATTCATGAATATTCATACCATTAAAACCAAGTACAATCAACCAATGGAACAAAGTATTAAATTATATAATGTGAACAAGAATGGAATTGCCCGGACTCGAACCCCATTGTGCATAAATAATTAGAGATGTAATGGAAAGAACATAGTAATTTGGTTCATGTACAGCATGAATGCCATTGTGTGAAGCTTTCAGTCCATTGTTTTCCTTTCTTTTCCTCCTTTACCAAACTAGTGCTCATGTCACTATTCCACTCCACCGCTCACAGATTTAAAGATTCTTCTTCCTTACAATCCTTTAAACTTAAGTTCTCAACCCCTTACCAAATAATTTGAGGCATTAAATCTCAATATTGTCCCTACCCTATCCTGCCAAATAAAGCAGTAGAACTACCTCATTAAATCTTGCTACTTCCAGAAAATAATTTCAAGACAAGACCTCTTGTTTCTTCACCTTTCACGCCCTGTCTTTCACAAGCCTAGTTTCTCATAGAAACCCACAAGACATCATTCTATAATCCCTTGCCCTATAGCCAACTTTCACTTTTCAACCCACCACACAAGCTCAATTAGAAAGCCTTCCACTATCATGTCCTACGTCATCTCCTTAGAGAATGTCTCTGTAGTCTGTCCTTAATTTCCTGCAGAAAATTTTGTAGAGTATTGCATTCCAGCTATGCAGCACAAAATTTCTTTTATGTGATAGACAATCTAATACATCTAGCAAACCACGTTTGATGAAATGTACATCAGGTTTCATTAATCAACAATACAAAACACAAATAACTATCACAACTTTCCCAAACTCCCACACAAAATATAATAAACAATTCAACTTTTTCAAATTTCAAAACAAAAATAATATTAAAAACTTGCATTCTAATAATATTTTATTCAATTTTCAACTTTTATCTCATTTCATCTGTGTAACCAAACGAGGCCTCAGTTTATACGCAAGGAAACTATAAGTAATTTTTAATTAGGGTTCAATTAAAAGCTCATAGCCTATCTTATTAAGTTAAAACAAAGTTCAAGATGTAAGATCAGAACTCACCCCAGCCAAGCATCTTCTCTTGGACCTTCTTCAATTTCTTCTTTTTCTTGCTGTCAGCCTGTTTCGCAACAAATGCATCCCCTGCATGAAGAGTAAGCCAAGCTTATGAATTAGTCTTCTTCCTTAAATCAATGACAGCCATACTAACTATCAGGATTGCACACAACACCTTTCTGCTCAAACTTAGCCAGGGTGACTGACATGGGAATCTTGCCACCAGGACGTAGAGGCGTTCCGTCCAAAAGTTGAGTAGCCAGAGCAACAGATGGTTCCTAGTGGAAACATATAAATATAAATCCCACATATGAGGATCTGAATATGTTACATGTCACAGGCACGGTGACAAGGAGAAAAATTACCTTCAGATATGTAACTAGTGCGTCTCCCTTTCTCCTTCCCGTATCTTTGTCAACATATAGCTTCACACGTGGTCTTTTTGTTTCAGGATCCTGCATTTTCATTAGATAGAGTCATTATATGTTCCATGAAATGCAGAAATGAGGGCAGAAAATAGCTGTAGATAAATTAACTATGTGAGTGATGTAATATAAACATGATACAATTAGAACCTTCAATTAATTTTATGAAACATGAGGTGCACGTGTCAAAAAAAGGTCAAATTTTAAAATTTGAGTTATAAATCACAGGAAAACCCCGATACATTACTTCAAACTACATATCATACCTCAGTTTTCATAAATTCCATCTAATTTACCACCCTCAGCCTGGCCCCTTATTATATTTAAGGCTACAAAGGATATCTTAATATGATCCCACAATTAGAGCAAACTGGAAATCATGGAGTAATTGCCTGTGAAGCTTCCATAACCATTGGTCCATTGGACAATACTGCATAATCTTTTTGCATTCAGTTGTAAATGATTTCCAGATGCTACAACATTATATCATGCTCAGATACTACTCCATTGTATCATGTAATTAAATTATGTAGGACTGGAATCTTACCTCCTTTATTATACCACACTTGGAAAACACCTCCACCATCTGTGAAGCATTCCAGATTAGTTTATTGACGCAAGGAAAACTGACAGGAGAAACAAATGACTGGGACTTACTTCATCAACAGTAACATCCTCAGGAAGCCCAGTCACATAAACATGTGTGTTCACTTTTAATTCAAACCAACTATCAGGAGGTTTATTAGCTTCCTGCAATGATTTAAACATAAGAAAGGGAGTAGTAGGCAATATGTTTAGTAGCACTGCAATTCTAATTTAGAGAGACAAAAAGCAGAGCATAACATATATAGGTCCATGTCTCATATAATGGAAAAAGGAAAGAAAAATAGCAGCAGCAGGACAAGTTAGGATGGGAAAACCTTCTTGTCAGCTATGTCTGATAATTTTCTCTTGCCATTTTGATTGGCCTCCTCTACTTCACTGGTAGCATTAACTTCTTTCTTTCCAGTGGCATCAGAAGCATTAACTGCTACATTATTTACAGTTGCATTAACTTCTTCTTTCACAGGGGCATCAGAAACATTAGAAGTTGTAAAGACTTCCTCTTCTTCCAAAAATGTCATCTCTTCTAGCCCATATTGCTCACTTCTACTATATGTGTTGTCCTATTAAGCAAAAGAAACATCATAAAATGACAAATTCGAAGCAGTGTGTGATTTTTTTTAAGAAGTAAGAAATATTTTATTAATATGAAAATAAGCATACCAAAGTACATCTGTAGTATACAAGAGAATGCACCTAATTAAGAACTGGAGATAGATACAAGAAATTAATGAAAACTAAGATCATTGAAATCTATAGCAATAGAACATATAAAGCAAGTCCTATAGAAAAAGTATTTTAGATCTTCCATAGAGCGCTTCCGATCCTCGTTGGGTCATTCCTCTCCCTCCAAATACACCAAAACAGACAAATATGTGCCATCTTCCACACAGATGAAATCTGAGGAATACCCTTAATACCTCTCCAACTAGCTAAGAGATCAACCACCTTTCTAGACATAACCCATGCCAGTCCAACTCTACTGAAAAAGTCACTCCATAAGGCCCTAGCAATCTCACAATGAAGTAAGTAATCCACTGTTTCACTGCTATTGTTGCACATATAGCCAGTGTTGTGAATTTCGTACCGTACCGGCCGGTACGATCGAAATTTTTCGTACCAGCCGTCCGGCCGGTTCAGGTACTATATCTATTTTGTACCGGCCAAAATACCGGCCTCAATTTCGGCTTGTACCGGCCTCAATTTTGTCCGGTACCGGCCGATATTTCGGCCAGTTTTTTTTTTTTTTTTTTCGTTTTTTCAAACTACAAGCTTATTTTTTAACCCCCAATTCAGACTAGACTATTTATAATTTATATATATATGTATTTATATATAATTTATTTATATATAGATTATTATTTTAGAATATAATTTTTATATGTAATTTATTTATATATTGACTATCCCGAAATGTTATCCAAAAACGCTATCTCGAAACGGTACCGATACCGAAATATTTCGTTCCAGTGCCTTGACCGGTACGGCATCCAGTACAGTATTCAAAACATTGCATATAGCACCAATCAACTACAATAATTCTTAGTTTCCTTAGGTTATCCATGGTCAGGATCTTTCCTAAGGAAGCAATCCATACAAATAATGCTGCCCCTTTGGGGGTGCCTTACTCCTTGAAATACTCTTCCAAGGAAAGAAATTCTCTTCCCAAGTCATAATTAGCTCATAGAATGATCGTACGGAGAATTTTCCTTTGCTAAGAGTCCAAACAATCTTGTCCACCCTTACATTACCATCTCCAAAAGAGTACAACAAATTGAAGAATTCTGTGAAAACACGGACCTCCCAATATCCAAAATAAGTTAGTAAGCCACTTGCCGCCGCCGGGAGAGGGGGGGGGGGTTTGTTCACACTCCCACCATTTTTTTTTCCATTTGGGCAATCTAGCAGTGTGCCCATTATTTGATGCAAAAAATTGCCTTGAATTCTAATGAACTAAAAGATTTACAGTGAACGCTTTTCTGTATTTTACAGCTTTATTTCTCTTTCTCATAATTTTCAACTTCCTTTTATGAACAGACACTCCTAATGTAACGATTGTTGGACTACCAGGTAGAGTAGAAACCACTACTGCATAAGGATTAAACAGAGCGTAAAGAAAGACAAATAGTAATCCAGAAGAGAACTTTGACTAATTGCCACTATGCAAGCAAGCAAAAAGAGGATGATGCCAATAAACAAAAATGTGGTTTGGGCTGGGTGGAAAATAACCCCTAGGGGTTGGCTCAAGTGGTAAAGGCCTTGGGCTTGGGGGTATGCTCCCCTAAAGTCTAAGGTTCAAAATCCCCTAGGGGACATAAGAGAGAGAATGATGGACTAAAAAATAGAGGTGGAGAGAGAGAGAGAGAGAGAGAGAGAGAGAGAGAGAATGAGTATAAAATGCTCCAACAAGACCCAAAGGAAAAATTACAAGAATTAAAAACATGGTGAGTGTGGTTAAGGAAAGAGGGAGTGCATTTCATATCATTTTCGAGAGATAAATAGTGGCCAAGTGTGGGGGTCTAAGTTACACAATAAGATGTACCCATGGTGGTGAGGTAAACAGACATTCATAAAACTAACTTGGTTGGAAATGACAGCAGTTTCTGTTGAAGATAAGACATAAATAACACGCACCATAAAATATTCTTTAGATCAATTTATGTGATTAAAATTTTATACAGACTACAAAACATTTTTTTTAATAAGTAAACGATTATATTGATATGAATAGGCATAGCCCAAGTACACAAGATGGTATACAAAAGGTAACACCTATTTACTGAGAGGAAATAGAAACGAGAAATGCATAAAAATCCAGGCCATGAAAATCTATAGTCGTGGCTCAAAGAAAACGAGTGTTGACAAAAAATAATCTAAGTTCTTCTAATAAACGCTCCTTATCTTCAAACGTCTGGTCATTTCGCTCCTTTCATAAGCACCACAAGATATAGATCAGAACCATTTTCCACACTGCTAAGATTTGTGGGAGACCTCGTAGATTTGTCCAACTGGCCATGAACTCTGTCATTGTGGTGACAGTTCATGTTCATGGGTCGTATTCGTGTCGTGTCAAGTCATGAATATTTGATTATACGGGTCAACCTGAACACGACCCATTTAATTAAATGGGTCATGACTTAAAAACCCTAATACAACCCATATAAATAGCAGGTGACACGACAAGACGTGCATAACCCGTTTAATAATCAATTCAAATTGGGTTAACACGACACGACCTGTTTCATGCTAATGGGTTCAACTGACCCGCATAATCCATTTGACTTGATTAACATAATTTCATATGAAAATTAATATCTAGAATTTGTAGTAGCCACATTATAGTTAATATCTCCAAAAAACATAAGACTACATACCAACAAAAAAATGTCAATACTTTTTTTATACTAATCTATTTTTTTAGATACTAACCTATAATAATACCAATACTTTTTTCTATTAGTAAGAAGTAATTTTATTCGAGGCGAAGGTATAGGCAAAGCCCATGTACACATGAAGTATACAAAAGAAAACTCCTAAATACATTCTAACAAATAGAAAGTGACAACAAAAAATCACAAGTAGAAGCTTCATTAATCACTAAAGCAGAAAATCAAAGCAATAAAGTGCACAAAAAGGTTCCGGAGTTCCTCCAACATATGTTGTTTATCATTAAAACACCACTCATTCATTTCCATCCAAATGCACCACATAAGACACAGGAACCGTCTTCCATGCCACATCCACTTGAGAACAACCATGATATTCGTTCCAACGCGCAAGAAGATCAACCACTCTCAAAGGCATCACCCAAGCCAAACCAATTATACCAAAAATACCATCCCACAAAGCCCTTGCCACCTCACAATGCAAAAGTAAATTATCCACGGTTTCCCCATGCTTCTTACACATGAAACACCAATCCATAACTATAATACCACGCTTCCTTAAATTGTCCAACGTCAAAAGTTTCCCAAAAGAGGCAGTCCATATGAAAAAGGCAACATTGGAGGGCACACAATACCTCCAAATACACTTCCAAGGAAAATGAGGACTATTCTGAAAAGTCAACAGCTTATAATACAATCGAACAGTGAATCTTTTACACCCGGACTTCCACAACATCCTATCCCCATTATTACCACCAAGCCTCAAAGAGTATAAAAGCTGAAGAAAGCTGAAGTTTCATCAATTTCCCATCCTGAACAGCTGAAGGGACATTAGAACGAACAAGCAGATCAAATACAGAAGCATACCGATCAGAAGCCAACCGAAAAATTGCTGGAAACACCCTATTGAGGGCTCAATCACCACACCAAATGTCAAACCAAAAACGGATCCTGGATCCCTCTCCAACAACATAACTAACATGGCTAACAAAACTCTCCCAACCCTTTCTAATGAACTTCTAAAAACCCACACCATATGCACCCCTTACTTCATTAGAACACCAACCCCCCAAACACTTCCATATTTCCGATCAATAACCTCCCTCCAAAGTGACTCTCGTCTCGATTTCAATTGTGAACGAACAATGGACGAGCTTAGAACTTTTTTTCTTCACTTTATTCCATTGGTCGATTGTAATAGACTTTAATGGCATGAACGTACATGATTTTCTTGTATCTTTAGAGAGTCATGCTTAGGTGTGGCTCTTGTATATGTCCCATGTACTTGGCTTCGCCTATTTTCAATAAAAATCTTATTTACTGATAAAAAAAGGATCCCAAACTACGAACCCCCAAACCTCCACCCGAAATGGGAGAACAAACTTTATTCCAACTAGCAAGATGGAATTTAGTTTCCTCTCCCATTCCACCCCCACAAGAAAGCACGAAATAATACCAATATTATAATCCCAACAACCAACCATTAGCATATTGTAATTGTAATCTCCAAATAAAATTTAAATAGGTTATATAGTTGATTGCGGGTTGACACATAATTGTTCTCTAATCGTGTCTTATTGGGTCTACCCATTTTGACCTGAAACCATTTATATCAAGGGTGATGCTACACCCACAGAGGGAAGCCACCAAAAGTGGTCACCGAATGTGCAAAAACAAAAATTTTCAAACATTTTTTTAAACCCCTTGTACATTTTTTTTTTTTAAAGTCACAAACTCATTAAAAAACACTTCCTTAACGAGTAAGTAAAAAAAATAAAAATAAAAGGCAATTCGGTAGAAAAATTCGGTGGATATTGTTGGCGGGAGTAGACCAATTCGTGTTCATGTTTGGTTCACGGATCGTGTCACATATTGCCACTCTTTACAAAACAAATCCAAAGTCTATTCAAATGGAGGTTTACAGTTTTTATTGCTCTAGAATTAAGAAAATCATTCATTCTACACCTCTATCTATATGAAAATTTGAAAAAATCAGTAAAGCTTCAAAAGTATTTAAAAGCTATTGCATATGCCCAAGCAAAAACCTGAGGAGCCCAAGCTCTAAGACTGCGGTCCCACTTGTATGTAGTTCCATCATCATCAGTGAATTCTTCCTCACCCTCTGGTGGTGTCAAAGGCCTGTCACAATCAACTTCCCCTTCTGCCTCTGCTGCAGCTTCTGCCTCTCTAACCTCCTCCTGCCATTTCTGAAACTCATCATCGTTTGCAGGCACTGCACAATACATCACAAGGTAAGACCTATGGCTCAAGAGAAAGTCACAAACAGTAGTCAAACAATAAAGGAATAGAAAACTTCACATGTAGTTAATTCGTCAGCTCCCAGCTGAGGGATTCCAGTCAGCAATCCAGGAATTGAGGGCAATGGCTGCCACTCACTTCTGCCTTCAGACCAGACGAGTGTACTTTCGGAAAGGTACCCATTTACAAAATGCTCTGTCCAGGTGAAGTAAACAAGCTAAGTAGATGTTTCAATAGCTCACTATACCAATTCAACATGATAGAGATGGACACATGTCCTGAAACCGTGCTATTGCTTACTGGTAGAACTGAAATCCAAGAGAGGAAAACAATTAAATGACTAAAAATAAATTGGATATCACTCTTACAAAAAGAACTGGAGACACTCCAGTTTGTTTATTTTATACAGTAAGCCAATGCACTAGTTTTAAGACAATTGATCCATATTTCTTATATCCAACAGTTTTTCAAAGGAACCTACAGCACTCACCACGCAACTCTGACAAAGCATACGGGCCAACATGTTGTTGATCTTCACCGAGAATATACCATCCAACTTCAGGAATTGTTTCACAGTTCCTATCAAATGTGTGTTCCTCACCTGAAAAATATAGGAAAATATCTTATCTTCCTTGTCTAGAGCCTCAGCACTCATTCAAAGATGCATGCACACAAATCCAAAAGAAGCAAGCACGAATAAAAAGGATCAGTAGGAACATTATTGCAGGGACAATTGACAAGAAAGAAGTTCAAGATCAACAGATATATTCCAAGTTGATACCCGGATCCTGGCAAAGGGTAGACACAAGCCTATACTATGGATCAAGCATAACTTATCATGTAGTCATATTCATTTTTCAAATATAATGGTAATTAAATTCTCTCCAGAACACAAATACATGCATGTGTGTACCGCATTCTTATAAAGAAAATGTTCTCCAGGACCCTCATCCTCTTTTTCTTACAGCCAAAGCAAAGCATGGAAACATGCTTTTATGGAAATAATCATTAAAATGGCTCCACTAACAGTAAAGTTACAATCAGAATCAATTAAGTCGAGTTGAAAATAACTGAAATCACATCTCAATTACATTGAGGGCATGTTTTGACACTCAAAGTATCTCAAAATTTTGCGACTAGTAGTGAAATGGTTTGAGTGAAGATGTTTCATTGGGTTTTGGGAAATGGGAGAGAAAAGGTGAAATAAAAATATTATAAAGTTAAAAAAAAAATTTTGAGTATTATTTTTTAATATGATTTTTATTTTGAAATCTGTAAAAGTTGTACTGATTTTTGAGTTTTGTTTTGAACTTAGTAAAATTCGTATTGATTTTTGTGTTCGAAAAATGATTAGATAATGATTAGATAAAAAAGTTGAAAATTTGAAATTGAAAAGTGTTTTGTATTTGAGTGATATTTGGGAATGAAATTACAAGAAGTTTTGAGAATTCTGAGAATTCTCATAGTGTCCAAACATGCCCATGTCTACCAATACCCCAGATCCAATTTTCTGTTTTACACATCTTCATTTAGTATAAAACAGTAAACCATTAACCTGGGGCAACTCAAACCTCTCATCCACTGCTCACCATATATCTGCAGGTTTGCATATGGCACGTGAGTTAAATTATCAAGCATGTCAAGATGCATGTCTGTGTCTGTGTTGACAAGCGTACAAACATGAGAATCAAAAAAAAAAAAGATTGGATAATAATATAGCAAAATCAACCTAGAAAATACTCGGTGCCCATTTCGTCTTTGACACATTTCCTCTCTCTCTCTCTCTCTCTCCCTCATTTACTTCCTTCACTTTTTTGTTTAATCAAACTCTCTATATAACTTTATCTCAATATTATGCTCACCATCATAAAAGAAATACTAAAAATTTGAAATTGGTATTGAAAAATATCCCTCAAAACGACACTTTATACAATCCCTCATTAATCCATTTAGTTGTTATTCACCAAAACCAAACCAAACTTAGCCCAATTACACTCACCATTACTATATCGAGAACAATATAGGACCAATATGAGTGTTAAAACTTAAAAGGTTTCACTAAACATGAAAATTCACATGTTCCTGTTAATTACTTATAAAAAAAAAAAACATGAAAATTCACATAACCCCACACACACCAGCTCAATTCCTAATCGAAGTTTAATCTTCATAAAAATAAACTCAACCCAAATTTTCTTTTGGAAAGTAACAATAAACTAAACCCAATCGAGCCCTAATGCTATCGTGCTGAGCATTATATGAAGCAACTGACACGAAACCGAAATGGGTAAAAACACTCTAAAACATAAAAAATCATAAAATTCATTGGCAACCAATCTCCTTATTTTTCATAAATTTATCTTTTTAAATAGACAGTAACTTTTTTCCTGGGCAACAGATAAGAGTAACTTAAACCTGTAAAACACTAGCCCAATACTAACCTCTAAATTAAGAATCAATAAAATAAAATGAGAAAAAAAACTCCGTATCGAATAGTTTCACACAAATTAAAACGCTTTGTCCTAATCTCTATATTGTAAAGTCAATGAAAGAGGGTTTTTCTCAGAAAATTAGATGAAAAAATGAAACAAAGATAATGAAAACTTAATCGAAATTGCTTGCAAAGAATGAACGCGCACCAGGGTTTTCCTGTTGGTGTTGAGCCTCAAAGCCGTTCTGGGACGACATCGTTGTAGTGCCTTTGCGTTCTTTCTGTAATGTACGGAATACAAGTTTATAGGGGAGAGAGGGAGAGAAGCAAGCAGGAAGAGAGTGGGAGATTTTAGGTTTGTTTGGTTTATAGCTGTCATTAACCTACGGGGGACAACGATGTACTTGCACCCCAAGGAGGATATCATTGTTCTGTTTCCCTTCAAAACGACAGTGTGTCGTATCAACCATCTCTAAAGTCAAATAAATAGAGAAGTGATAATGATATACAGATATAGTTATAAATAGATTTTCGACGTGTCATATAATACATTAAATTTAATATACAGAAAAAATAATTTTATAATTTAATGTACAACATCAAATTATGTTAATTTTTATGTTTATTTTTATAAAATTTATTTGTGATTAAATTATTTTTTTAAACATAAATATATAAATTAACATGATTGAATATAATATGTTAGATTATTTTTATTATAAAATAAATCTAAAATATTATATAAAATTATGTTAATTTATAATTTTTTTGGTCTGTTTATAATTATAGCAGTTATCTTCTTTTTAAACGATACTATAATCACGTATATATATATATATATAAGTTCACATGAACACGTGTCATTCCTCATGCACATAACCATTTGTGTGTTTTTTTTTTTTTATTAGTTTTTGATAATCTTGTTTTGCCCATGTAAAGTTAAAAGGAATAAAAATCGGATCACAAATTAATCCTTTAAAGCTGAATCTTTAAGACGTGACAAAAATCACAAGCTAAAATGACTAGTCTTTGTTTCACAAACCTTTAAAACCATTTCATCGCAAACATCATTTAAATAATATTTATGAAAGAAGTGAGCTCATATTTATTGAGACTCATGAGTTTATTTAAAAAATCCAAAAATACTTATTAGATGAGCTGAACTCATTTTGAAATTTAAGATTAACCTATTAGGCTTATTAAGTGACTTGGCTTATAAAAAGCTTTGAGTGTGAAGCCATTTTGACTAGCTATGTGATACCACTGGAAACTAGGGTAGGTTTGGGGGGTGAGATGAGAATTTTGTATTTTGTTTTGAAGTTTAAAATATTAAATTTTAATATTATTATTGTTTTGAGATTTGAAAAAGGTGTATTAGGATTTTAAAAAGTTGAATTGTTTATTATATTTTGTATAGGGATTTGAAAAAAGTGTAATGATGAGATAAGATGAGATGAGAATTTTGTGTTTGGTTTGAGGTCCCAAACCTGCCCTAAGTCCACCCTCAATTGCACCACAATGAACCTGTGTACGTCAAATAGGTGAACTGCTCTACCACACACACCACCTCCACCTAGCCAACCACCCACAAACCGCCACTGCCACCCTTCTCCCCTGTTGCAACATGGTTGCATCGTTGCTCAACCTTACCGTGCCGCACAACCACGTTTGATATTGATAAGTTCCCACTATTTCAACAATTACTTGTCCTGGTCCGCCTTTGCACCAAGAAGAAGAGAGCTTAGCCACCATCATTGTTGCCAATAAGTTCAATCCAAGTGGTGTCTCCCATGCCGCATCTGTCTCTCCACCATCAGACATCCAAGCTAAGTTATTAAGAGCACATACAACCAAATCACATGAAGTTGTACTATGCACCAACTAGGATAATGCCCAATCGTAGACCTTCTCCCTCTCTCTCCACCCACGTAAACTCTCTCTCTCTCTCTTGGAGTAAACCTAGCCTAATTGTTGAATTTATGCATGTATGTGTTAAAGATCCAACTATTGATCCAAAAGTCTTAAGAATGTTAGATACTAATTTAGTTAAACTTATAACCCTTAAGATCATAACATTTCACCACAGTTCCAAATCCGACGTCCATGGCAACCCACTCTATCGACACTGACCTAGTGGTAGCTCTTTCTCTTTTGACAGCTTCACTCATCTATCAATATTCAATGACTTAACATCATGCATATACATAGCACCAAGACATTTTAATCCAGCCTATAGGTTGCCCCTTTTGTGACTTGAGCTCGTAACATGGTCCCTGCTCTGATACCAATTATTAAAGATTCAATTATTAATCCAAAAGTTATAGGAATGTTGGATACTAATTTTGTTAAACTTTTAACCCTTAGAATCATAACAGCATGTTACAATTTTAACATAGTTACAGGTTAAAAGTTAGGGTTAGGAAGTATTTAAGTACATTGGCTAACATGGTCACGTACTCAGGTCGCATGAGATGATGGTCACGACTATGTACGTGTCGCTTGTTACATGCATGGGGAGGTAGGTTTAGGTTAATATGGTTTAGGTTTTAAGGGGGAGATGAATTATATCGAGAAAACAAATAGTCGCACGTGAATTCATACGGGTCTCGGCTACAAGTTTGCATGGATTAATTAAGTTCATGCATGGTTTATGTACGGGTCATGATGAAAATTGCATGTCGATCTTGGAGTTATAGGACATTTACATGGATTAACATAAATTATGTAGTTAATGTGATTTTAGAATTTATGGGATTAGGATAAATTTTTTGGATGGTGAAATTAGGAAAGTTATTTTAGTAAAACGATATTTGGATGTTATATGGATATTTCTCATAAGGGCTAAAAGTATTATGAGATTTTAATTGGTAGTTTAAGAGAAAACCTTCTAATCGGTTGGGCTTATAAGTCCCTAAAAACAGTCGTCAATAATATTTGGACACGTACGCATTTCATCTTTGTTTTCATGTGACCGCACCTCACCCAATTACTGGCTTTTCCTTTCATCTTTGTTTTCATCCATCTTTGTTTTCATCTAGGGACCCCTCTTCCGAATACCACCCCCTTGCGACAGTGTTGCGAATACCACCCCCCTTGCGATTGTGGCAAGGAGACGGACAACCCCAGCCCCCACGACCGTTGCTTTGGAGACGAACAGTCCCAGCCCCCTCTCGCGACAGATCCAAAAACCTTAGAATGGTTCGATTTTTCTCTCCCTCAAGATTCTTCTTCTTCAATTCTCTCTTCACATCATTCACTACTTTGGGCTAGAACATTCTCCAAATGAAATCGTTGACTACTTACATAAGCTCAGTAATTATTCTCTAGTTGATTTTACAATTTCAAATATGTTTTAAGTAACTGCCTTGATATGAGATTGGGAGAGAAGAGATATTATATATATATATATATATATGGGTAACTGCCTTGAATTTCTTATTGTTTTCCCATGAAAATTTGCCGATTGGGATTGTTAACTTAGCCTAAACCATACACCAGTGTTCTTGTAATTAGGTCTATATTGCAACGAATTAGCTGATAACTATATATTGTTATTGCTTGGCTTTTGGTTGTAATCAGTGTTCTTAGCATATATATATATATGGGTAGTAGTGGGCATTGAATTTCTTATCGGTGTTTGGCTTTTGCTTGGCTTTTGCTATTTCTTAGTATTGCTTGTGATTAGGTTGTAATTAGTGTTCTTAGTGTTCATGTTTGTAATGTTTCAAGCCTCTTCCTGTTGGTTTTTCAATATGTATCTATTATGGGCTGATCGAAGCCAAAGTTTAGGATAGTCTGTTGAAGCTTCTCAACTTCAAATAAAACTTCCTATATGTATCTATTCTTTTTGCCATGCCAATCTAGAACTTCTTTCATGTTTCTATTTTTTTGAAGACAATGGAGAGCAAATTTATCTAGTTGCTTGATGCTTACCATAAAAAAATTAACCTATTTTATGTTTTTGCTTGTAATTTCTGGTTGAGGCCTACTCAAGAACTTCTTTTATGTTTCTGTTTGTAATTTATCTAGTTTCTTTTATGTTTCTCATGGTTGGTTTTTGACATATGGCATCTCTATTTTCACAAGTCAGTAGAGGGGAAGACAATATTAGTGCTTACTTTTTTTGATATTATGACAGAAAATGAGAAGTTTTGGGTCTCATTCCAATTCAAGTTCTTAGACTGCAAGAGGGGAAGACAAAGTGCCATTGGAGAGACTATTATGCTATTATGGCATTGAAGCAAAAGTACAGATTTCTGGAAAAGGCAATAGTTTTGGACCTTTGGTAGAAGATTTTACAATTGTCCAAATTATAAAAACAAAACACAATGTGGATTTTTTTAATAGATTGATCTTCAAAGTGATCAGAACAACTGCTGTAAGATGACGTTAGAGTTACCAGAACGAAGGAACGAAGGGGTACTTCATGGACATCTAAGCATCGAACAATCCAAATACAAGCAATGGAAAAAAAGTACAAGGAAATGTTGTTCATATCATGATTATTTTTTTCGTTGTTTTTTGCTGTAATTTTGATGTTGCCAAAGAACGACAATGTATGTTGGCCAATGCTACAACTTATGTAACCCATTGTAATTTGTTAGTGTAATGGGCATAAAATGAATGTAATGTTGTGCTGTAATTTTTGGATATGAAGTGAATGTAATGGACGTGTTTTGAACATCTCTTTAATTAATTTCTTCGATATTGACTTAAGATTGAATATAACCATGAAGATTCAACACATAAGAATGAATCACATTCTTTGTACTTACATAACAAAAGGGTATGCATCCAAAATCACATTCTACATAATCATATAAAAATAAAATAAAGTTTCAATACAAAAGGGTATACATCCAGAATCACATTCTACATAATCATATAAAAATAAAATAAAGTTTCAATATATTCTTTATAAATAAAGAAGAAGACGACGACAACTAAAGTGCAAAAGCTTCAATCCACTCTTCAAAGCGCACAATCCACTCTTCACATCGCACAATCTATTGCATTATTCCCTATCACAATAAAATAAAGACGGGTTAAATTAACTTTGCGATAAATAAAGGCTAAATTAATTGTCCAAATTAACAAAAAAAATCACATATAACGTATAAGATAGTTTGCCCTATGAGTCCAAATATTGTGATATGTTGTTAGTTGTTGGGCCAAGATCTCTACATCTAAGATAGGTTGCACTATGAGTCCAAGTAATGTCTTTTGCTATGTTCTCAATAACCATGTATATGATTCGGCTGTTTCATTAACTAACAAGCACAACCAAACATTATGGTCTGATGATGATGGTTAACTCCTGAAAAAGGTACAAATAGCATCTTATAAATGTTGGTCAAGTATGTGGCATCAAATATGACAACATCCCCAAAATATTGGTATGCCGCTCTTGATCGGGCATCAGCCCAAAAACAACTTCTCATATACACATCCTTATCAACTTGTATGGAGAACACAAACTCAGGTTCTTTCAGTTGACAATCGAGAAAATAGGAATATAACCGTTGTGCATCCCCCTCTTCAAATATTTTTCTCCTTTTGTTGCCCAAGTAATTTTCGACATCTTTGCCAATACAACCGACATTAAAATTACCACCTGATTCATTACTCAAGACCTACATAATCTTCCTTATCAGTATATCGGACTCATTCAAAGTCATTATAAGTTTTTTTAGACTTTCGTAACTCTCCTATGTCCACGAAGGAAATTATTACTTCTTGGTGTAAGTAGAATATGGTTATGTCCAACCACAAACTTGTTGACTATTCACATTTTATCAACTTTTTTTATACCCATCAAAGTCTTACATCCAATCTTTGTTTCGGCAGGTTTAAGAATTGTTTGTTCTTTTCCTTCCTGATTTACACGCAAAAATCATTCCCTTGTGTAAACATAGTCTATTGCACATAGTTCTTTTATCATCTTTCGACAACCTAGTATGATTCGTTCGAATAACAAAACATTTTCGTCTTGCATATGCCTTGTAAAATGCTTGTGCGTCTTCCACATCGTCAAATAACATACCAACGAATGGCTCCAAAGGACCACTACACGCATTGACTCCATTCACATTCACTCCATCCTCGACAATCATACCATCTTCAACATTCATCACATCCTCAACATTCATACCATCTACAACATTCACCTCATCCTCAACATTAACATCACATTGAATGTCTACACTTTCAGCCTCAAGTTCGTCACTATCAAAACAAGAGATTTGTTCCTTCCATACAAAACCACAACATTAAAAAATCATTAATTAAAATCATTAATAAATTGCACAAGAATTGAATTTCATAAGGAATAAAACATAGGATTGTTGTCTAAATTTGCCTATTTCTGACTATATTTTATCAACAAGAATAAGATGATCATAAAAAAATTTGTCTGTTAAGGTCGACTTCCAATGACAATTATGAATAGAAAATTAGACAAATGGTTGCCTTAAATCAATGAATTTGTTTAGGATAACCATTCTATTTATCTATAGAATTAGAAGAAGAAATTTTCAAAATTTTTTCACTGCCCCCCGTATGTAATTTTTTTTTTAAAGGAAAAGTGACTTTTGATAGCCATTACAATTAGCCAAATTCACAAAGAAAAAGAAGCAGCCAAACTCACATAGAAATTTATTTTCTTTCTCAATTTTAATGTTGTTTGTAGTCAACTTTGCACAAAATCAGGTTGCATCTATAGTTTTGAAGGAGCATTCTAACTCGTATGTTTGGTCTGTGATTAAGTTCACTAATTCTTATTGAATTTCTCCTCTTTTGCTCTATGACTAAATGTTTGTGGATCTTACAAGCTAGATAAGAAACCAAAACAGCAAGCAGATTAGCCATGTTGTCCTTGTTCCAGAGCCAGTAGTTCCAGAGGTTACAGCCCCTGCTAATAATAAAAAA
Organism: Juglans regia; assembly: GCF_001411555.2. Classification (NCBI taxonomy): domain Eukaryota; kingdom Viridiplantae; phylum Streptophyta; class Magnoliopsida; order Fagales; family Juglandaceae; genus Juglans; species Juglans regia. The sequence continues at coordinate 16,832,468 of NC_049908.1, forward strand.
TCGAATAGACTCGCATAAAAGCGCATAGCCTTCCAGAAATCGAAAATGCAAGAATCAAATATGTTTTTTTTTTTTAACCAAATTTCAAATGATATTATGTGAGAAATTAAATATCATGATTTGGACAATACCTGAGCAACACCAAGGTAAATATCATGATTTCAAAGGAAGAGATGGCAAAGATTCCGACGAAAGAGATGGTTGGGGGTTTAGTGAGATGAGTTGTAGCGGTGGTGCAAACGAACGAAAGAGATGCTTGTGTCTCGGTGAGATGAATTTCAAAAGGGGCAGGGTAGTGAAAGCGTGATTTGAAAGGTAGGGACAAAGCGATTCTGAAAGGTGTACGGCTAATCTTGTGTGGCTGCAACTATTTTGCTTTGGTGTAAATTGTGACGTGTCTGATTCTGATAGGAGGGCTGTTTATTAGACATATACATCTGGACCACTTAGAAGCGGACCTGGTAGTTTAAATATGTCGGCCAAAATGATGTTTACGGGTTGAGTTACGAGTATTTGTGATTTTAGGTCAGGGAGTGAAATTAAGGTTTTATGTAAGCATGTTTTAAGGAAATGATGAATTTTAGGAAGATGAATTATTGTAGGTCATGGCAATGATTTTTAACATTTTGGATTTGCATGAAAATGTTAGTTATGTGAATTATAGATTTATGTACTCGAGACATATGGTTAATATGTTACTTTAAGTTTGATATTTGAGGTTAATATTACTGTTACTGGTTGATTCTACGTGTTTAAGATTGACAAAAAGGTGGTCACCATGATTTTATGTTACGAGTCGAGGTTTAATTAGGGGTGGGCTCCGATTCCGTTAGAATCGGAATGCCCACCTCCGACCGACTAGAGTCGGAAGTCAAAAGTTGCTCCGACTCAGACTCCGATGGGAGTGGGAGTTCAACTCCAATCAGAGTTTGGAGCTTGGAGTCGGAGCTCGGAGCTCCAATCAAAGTAGAAGTGGGCTTCCGAGCAACTGGCCCCAGTTGCCCTACTTAGATAGGGCATGGGCCCACGACCCAATATCCAAGACCCAATCTGAAACACAGATTGGCCCACCCCTGTTTAAAAATATTTTTAAAAAATAAAATAATGTAAAAAATAATTAAAAATCTAAAATAATGTAAAAAAAAAGTTTAAAAACCAAAATTTAAATACAATGACTAAATCAAACTACAAATCGTAAATGTTAAATTTAAATTTAAAAATACAAATTATAATAAATTTAAATTTACAACACCAAGATATTAATAATGTCATAGATTTCATTCAAATATGAAATAACCACAATCTACCACATCAGTCTTAACAGTTCATGCATTTAAGTTGATGGCTCGATAACGATTTCCAATTTTCATGTATGAAATTTTATTGATCAGATGCACTATCTTTTCTTTAGTCATTTAACTATAGACTTCTAAACTATAAACCAAGTGATATATGACATAAAATATGACACATTATGAACTCACATCCACCTAACTCTGACGAGTTTTGCATGACGGTAATGATGGTATTGAGTTTCTCACCAATAAAGGGGCTCTAATGTGCGTTCATCTCAGTCATTCACAATTAGTATAGGGTTCACAGCTAGGTCTACAAAATCATATAAATTATAAATTAAATAATAAAAATATTAAAATTATATAAAAAATCATTTAAAATCATAAAGTTACCTGATTCAAACTTATAGTTTTTGGCATCAACGATATCTATTTCAATGGACGTTAAACTTAACCAGTTATGTGTGCAAACGAGGGCCTATGGTCAGAGATAATGAATTTCGATAAGCATCCAAGACACGATCTCCGGTGCTAAGCACTGACTCAAAGGCAACCATAGTGATAAGAATGTCTAGTACATCCCTGACTATTAGGGAAAGGACTGAAAATTTTTCAAAATTCACCTTCCACCAAGTTAATATTTGGAATGTATTACAAGGTGTCTTGACATATTCCATAAAATAACACTCAACCTCAGACTTACATTACATAATATTCCTCGATGCACGGTTTTGATGATATCGTCGTAGTTGAAATAAATTTAAACTTTGTGCATGTGTGTCATTCCAAGAAGATGTCGAGCCACTCAGGTTTGAAGAGCTACCACCTTCGGTTGAAGATTGACCACTAATATTGTAATGGCTATATAAATCATCAAGATCATATTTAAGCGATCTAATAAACTGATCAGCGTCCTCATCACCGAGGACGTCCCTAATCCAATCTTCTACAATCGCCAACTTATATCAAGGGTTAAGGATCGCAGCCACAAATAATAATTTATTTATCTTCTCCACATCCCCCAATATTTAATATATTTGGATTTCATCCTCATAGCCATTGCATTCAACAAAGTTACACTATTAGCACAACTCTATTGCAAGTGGTCATAAAGCTCCAAGAGCTCCTCGAAGTACATGTTCGTACTAGGATATTTTGTCTTAGATATCTGCATAGTTATGTCATAAAATAATTTCAAAAATTGAACAAAATACCTGACATTGACCCAATTAATTGTGTCCAGCGCAACGATCCCTGTTCTCCCCCCAACTTACTCCAGCAAAGCATACCTCATACCTCCATCTTCGATCTCCATCCTCTCGAATGATGTTTGGTATTTCCGTGCTACATCTAATATCATGTATGTAGAATTCCATCAAATCGGAACCTCCAGTTGCAACATACTGGAAGATGGGATCTCAAGTTATTCGGCTATTACCTTAAACTAGCAGAGTCGTTGGGAGGAAGCCCTCATATATCTCACAAGGTTTTAGACTTTAATAATGGAATCATCAACCTCCTTGAACTCCTAAGAAACTATGAGATTGATGATATGGGTACAATATCAAATATGGATAAACTAGTTCTCACGAATGATATTCTCCTTTACCGTTGTATTTCGCCTGAACCAATCAATGGCAGTATCATTTGTGCTAGCATTGTCAACCGTGATACAAAGTACTTTTCTGATCCCTCAATCCTTTATATAGTCATTCATCTCCTTGCCAATGGATGAATCATTGTGCTCAACAATTTCTTTAAAACCGATAATCTACTTCTGGAACGTCCACTCATTGTCAATAAAGTGTGATGTGATGCACATGTAACCCACATTCTGTATGGAGATCCGTGTATCAGTCGTAAATTACAATTTCTAGCCGGTGGCTAAAAACATTTCCTTCATTGTTGCCTTCTCATTGGCATGCATCTTCAAACAATTACGCATTACAGTATACCGTGAAGGCATGAGAAATCGTGACTCTAAAGTATGCACAAATTTGCAAAAGCATGCCTGGTCAACTGTGGTAAAAGGCATCTCATCAGTGATAATCATCTCTACAAGAATAGCTCTCAACATCTTCTCACTGTATTGCGGGATTGATAGCTTTTTTATCTGCGTGCTATCAGTGGCCACCAGTCCTTTGTGTATCTTATACTGCTGGCAGCCCATAAGATGTGCTATTAATACTGACATGCCTTACTTTTTTGAATGACAACCATATAATTGCCCACATTAGTGGCATCGAGCCTACGGGTTCTCACGATCACTGGAAACTTTGGTGAAATGTTCTCTTGTCCATGACCTTTTTTTACTAGGTTGTGCTCGAGGATCATCCTCAGCATTCATCAACTCCTCTTCCTTATTACGCATACCAACATCTTCTAGATCTATTGAGACTCAACTACTTACACAGGAGGTAGCTACTCTAGATAGGGGTCTACGGCCTAAAGTACCTATCGGTGATGCCAATGGCTGTGTGTCATCCTCTTGTAGAGAATCATAGCGAGATGGTGTAGCATCCATAATTTGAGCAAATAATCTAAAATAATTAACAAACAACCATCATTTAACATGTTATGAAAATTATCTACAAATTGGAAACACATTGAAAAGGAAAAACATATGTATGTATTCGTGTTTGTGATTTTAAAAATAAATAAAACACAAAAAAAATGATTGTATGCTTAAGTCACACTCAAGCGAACAATCTATGTGATTCGCTTGAGCCACACTGGAGCGAAGGCTCAAGCGAACAATTTGTGTGATCTTCACTCGAGCCACACTGGAACGAAATCTCTATTGAACAATCTGTGTGACGTTCGCTCGAGCGACACTTGAGCGAACATCACCTGAAACAAAAACACCCGATTTTTCTAAAATCTAAATCCCTCAATTCCTAAATTTAACAGCCTAAAAATCGAAATCACTGAAATGCAAACAACGAATCATTGAAATGAACAACAAATCAAACACATTTCACAAAATCCCAAGCACAATGTGACAATTAAATGATTTTGAAACCCTAAAATTCTACAAAAAAACTAAGTGGCCGAGTGGCTTACAATTTGTTATGAACTCCGAAAGATATCTCGTGGTGGCCTCAAGTGACAGCAGATGGCGGGGGACTGGGGACGTGAAGCGTGGTGTGAAGACAAAGGGAAACTAGGGAGTTGCAGGTCTATTGTGCGAAAGTGAGCGGGGAAGAAGGGAGTCTTGCACGAAACGACGTCTAGGGAAATGACTTCATTTAGTTACTTGACCAAAACGTCCCCCTACATTCTAGACTTGCTTGAGCAAAACAATATCGTTCTTCTTAAAGTGGAACGACGTTGTTTTGATGCATTGTTTTTTAAAAAATAAATATCGGAGTTCGGAGCCCATGTGGGCTTCGACTCCAACTCTGAATTCCGTAAACTTCGATTTCATAAGAGTCGGAGTCTTGTCGAAATTCGGTTGAAGTCGAAAAATTAGAAATTTTGCCCACCCCTAAATTTAATGATTTTTGGAATTACAAGTTGAAATAGATTAAGGATTTGATGTGGAGTCACCGGTTGGATGATGGAATATTTATGAGATCAAGTGAAAGTTATTTGAGACTACAATATGGTTCTAAAGTCACGAATATTCTTATTAGATGAAGTTCTAAGTCTTTAATTTAATGTGGGCTTAGTAAGGAAATTGACGTATGGCATGTTAAATATATGTGCCTAATGATGTGAATGTGATTTGGTTGCATGAAAGGTATTTTCTACCTGAAGGTGATTATGTGCGTAAGGGTTGAGGTAAGTGACTATATTCATACCCTTCTTACTATTTTACATAAATAAAAATGTAGAGAGATTTTAGTTTATGAATTTTATAGTACAATGTTTGAGAAATCTTAATAAATACTTTTAGATACTTTCTTTCAATTTTATAAAGCACATTATTTTATAAAATAGAATCTTTATATCTAGTGTTTCGTTAAGAATAAAATATTTTTAAAGGCGGGTCCTCTATTTTTTCTAAAATTAATATTATTCATAACTCTAGGGAGGATTGGGTGTTATATGTACATATTTTAGGATTAAGTGAGACCAATGTTTTGAATACCGTACCGGACGCTGTACCGGTCAAGGCACTGGAACGAAATATTTCGATACCGGTACCTTTTCGGGATAGCGTTTTGGGATAACATTTCGGAATAGTCGATATATAAATTATAAAAATTATATTTCAAAATAATAGTCTATATATAAATAAATTATATATAAATACATGTATATATAAATTATAAATAGTCTAGTGTGAATTGAGGATTAAAAAATAAACTTGTAGTTTGAAAAAATGAAAAAAAAAATACTGGCCGAAATATCGGCCGGTACCGGCCGAAATTGAGGCCGGTACAGGCTGAAATTTAGGCCGGTACGGCCGGTATTTTGGCCGGTACGAAATGGATATGGTCCCTGTACCGGCCGGACGGTCGGTACGAAAAATTTCGGCTGAACGAAATTCAAAACTCTGAGTGAGACGAGGTTAAGATTGGGTAGAATTGGACCTTGAGTTATCTATGGCTAATACTTATACACATATCTATATATGTATTTGTTTGTATAAGTATTAATTGAGACTAACCTTTCAGGATCCCCTCTCGTCGTTGTGTTCATGATAAGTAAAGATAGGGAAACCAACCTAAATGTTTATGAAGTAGTTTAGGTAGTGGAACAGGAGGTCATGGAATATCAACATTAATACGAATGGGTAGCACTATCAATCAGTTCAACTAGACGCTCTGAACCATTGTTGAAGACCAAATCTAGGACATTGAGGAGATTCTTTGAGCCTTCCAATGCACAGATGATAAAAAAAAAAAAGGTCTTTATTCTACTTTTAGTGAGCTCACTAGTGAAGCAAAACGTCATGGAACTAACTGCGTGGACTGAAAAGGTTTCCTCTCATTTCCAAAGCACTCTAGCGAGGAGGAAGAACATCCTTCACTGGAAGGGTAGTTTGCCAAGGGCAATTCGATATAGCAAGATAGTAAAACTCAGTGACTACGAGTGAACAAGACTAGAGGACTGGTATAGAGTATAAGATGACAGAAGAATTAATTGAAAGATGGAAAAGATTTTCACTAACATAGAAAGAAAAAGTAGAAATTGTGATCACGATAAAGGATGTCAAGGAGACCATGGAAAGAGGTAAGCTTTGTTTGGTGGAGAAAATTATAGGTGATAAGAAGATCAATAAAGAAGCCTTCAAAAATACCATGTGCAAGATATGAAAATTCAGTACTGATATATTAAGATCATCTAAATAGGTGAAAACCTATATATCTTCGAATTCCAAACTGAGATGGACTTGAATAGGATATGGGAGGGACAACCTTGGATGTTTGATATGAACTTACTGTGTTTGAAAAAATTTGAGGGTTATACTCCTACAATTGACCTGACTTTTACACACACTAATGTTTGGGTTCAATTACATAACTTACCTCTGGATGTATGAATAAGGAAGTTGGGAATAGAATTGGATCATCGATTGGGACTATAATAACGATGGATGCTGAAATCAATGAGAACTGCTAAGGAAGATGGCTGAGAGTTCTTATTAAAATAGACTTGATGAAACCACTGCTGGTTATGCTTAGGAGACTTTAATGAAATTTTGTACCAAAGTGAGAAGTATGGAAGGGCTAGAAGAGAGGAAAAACAGATGGAAAGGTTCAGGGAAGTGTTGCAAGACTGAAAAGTTAGTGACTTGGGTTTTACAAATGGTAAATATACATGGGCTAATAACAGGTCAGATCGTTCCTTTACAAAGGAGAGACTCGATAGGGCAATTGCAAACTCTGAATGGTGTGCAACGTTTGGATGGGGAGAGGTGAGAGTGTTGACTTCATCCACATCTGACCATTGTCCTATTTTAGTGTCACTAAGTCAACAAAATATTAAATCAATCAAACCTACTCAGGTTAGAAGATATGAAGATAGATGGTCATCTTTTTCAGATTGTGAAAATGTGATAAACAAAAGGCATGGCAGCAAGGGAAAGGTCATGTTGTTGGATTGCAAAAGATCAAGGGAAAGTTAGAGAATTATATGAGTGACTTAAGGAGATGGAGCTATAGAAAAGAATTTGAGGAAAGAGGCAGTTTAATTCAGAAAACCAACAGGTTGCAACAATTACAGCAATCTCTTACAGCAGAATCAATGCAGCAGTTTAAACAGACTAAAAAAGAAGTGGATGATATACTTAAGAGAGGAACACTTGAAATGGAAGCAAAGAGCTAAGGTGACATGGCTACAACAAGGGGAACAAAACACAAGATACTATCATCTTTGTGCAAGCCAAAGGAAAAAGAGGAACACAATTTTGCAACTTGTGGATGAGACTGGACTTACTTTGACAAATAATAAATAGATTGGGAAGGCTTTTACTTAGTTTTATAGGGGCTTGTTTACAAACTCTGAGCCTTCTCACATTGAAAATTTTCTTAATGCAACTGAAAGGAAAGTTACTTAACAGATGAATAACATGTTACTTTTACCTTTTAGCAAAGAAAAAATTAAAGCTATAGTCTTTCAAATGGGGCCATACAAGGCTCCATGTCCAACTGGATATGGAGCTTGCTTCTATCAAAGATATTGGTCTATGGTACGAGATGAGGCATGTGAGGCCATTTTATCTTTTCTAAATTATGAGCAAGACATGTCTGCTATTAACTACACATACCTTGTGATGATACCAAAGCATAACAACCCAAAGAATATTACTAAGTACAGACCAATTAGCTTATGTAATGTGCTGCACAAAATAGTTACAAAGCTCTTGGCCAATCGAATGAAGGAAATCATGCCTGCCATTATATCACAGAATCATTGTGCATTTATTCCAGGAACACAAATTTCAAACAATATCTTAGCAGCATATGAGACACTTCACACTATGAAAATAAAGTTACATGGTAATAAAGGATATATGACAATTAAATTGGATATGAGCAAGGCCTACGATAGAATAGAATGGAGATTTCTTAAAGAAGCAATGCTCAAAATAGGTTTTTGATAAAAAATGGACTGGACTGATTCAAAGGTGTATAACTTCATCATCATTCTCAGTTTTACTTAATGGGGGATCTCAAGAAGTGTTTAAACCATCAAGGGGATTAGGACAAGGTTGTCCATTATCTCTTTTTTTATTCATAATTTGTGCTGAAGCATTAACTGCTAAACTGATCCAAAAAGAACAAAAGTGTATAATTTCAGGGGTTCCATTGGCAGGAGGGTGGATAAAGATGAACCATGTGTTCTTTGCAGATGATAATCTACTATTCTGTAGGGCATCTCTATAAGAATGGGCAGGATTGAATCAGATTCTACATGATTATGAATTGGCTTCTGGACAGCAACTCAACAGACAGAAAACCTCACTGTTTTTCGCACAAACACCAAGCAATTGACTAGAAATTATCTCATGGAAGTTGCTGGTTTAAGAGCTTCTAATAATTTGGAAAAGTACTTGGGATTGCTATCTTTCATTGGAAGGTCAAAACTCAGGGAGTTCCAAGGCATTGTTGAAAGAGTAAGTAAGAGAATTGAGAATTGGAAGAACAAGTTTCTATCATAAGCTAGCAAGGAGATTTTAATTAAGGCTTTCATTCAAGCTTTTCCTACATATGGTATGAGTGTTTTTTCATTACCTAAGACACTATGCTATAAACTAAATGTTTTAATGGCAAATTTTTGGTAGGGTTCTCATGAAAATAATTCCAAAATTCACTGGAAAAACTGGTAGAGTTTGAGTTTGAGCAAATCAGAAGGAGGAATGAGATTTAGGGATTTAGTGAGTTTCAATCAAGCCCTACTAGCAAAATAGGTTTGGAGACTTCTTACTCAATCATCATCACTAGTAGCTAGAATAACGAAAGCAATCTATTTCCCTAGCTCATCCATTCTACAGGCCAAACTTGGATCAAGACCCTCATTTGTTTGGAGGATCTTATACTCAGCAATTAACATAGTTAAAGAAGGCTGCATATGGAGAGTAGGAGATGGAAAAAAAATTAAAGTGTAGACTGAAAAATGGATCCCAACAACTAAACTATGCAACATTCAATCACTAATGAGAGTTCTGTCATGTAATGCAAAAGTGGCAGATTTAATTGATCACAACAAGGGATGGTAGGACATACAATTCCTGAGAGAGGCTTTCAATGAGGTAGAGATCAAAGAAATACTTAAAATACATGTGTCATAGTGTGATAGAGAAGATACATTGGTATGGAAAGCCACAGCAAAAGGAGATTTTTCTGTGAGAAGTGCATATCATCTGTATAAACAACAACAACAAAATCAGAGGAGGAATCTTCTACTAAAGGGGATCAAAAGGAATTATGGAAACAAATTTGGAAGCTACAAACAAAGAATTCTGTCAAAGTATTCATTTGGGGTGCCATTACTGATGCTTTACCAAAAAAATTGAATTTGCACAAAAGAAAGATTACAGTTGACCCATTATGCCCATCTGTCAGAATGCAACTGAAACATTTGCTCATATTCTTTGGTCATCATCTGCACAAGATGTTCGGGGGTTAGGAAGCAGGAAAATTCAAAAAGCTGCTTTTATAGATGCAGACTTTGGTTCCATTTTTCTTAGCTTGCTTCAGAGAACAGACCAAGAGGAGATCCATTTATTTGTAGAAACATCAAGGGAAATATGACAGTGGAGGAACAAATGGATTTTTGAAGGAAATTTCCTATCCCTAGAAGCAGTAACCAACGGAGGTAAGCAATCACAATAGGATTTCAAATAGATACAAATACAACAAGAATATTTGCACAGGAGGATGTAGCAATAGGCTATCAGACAATGGATTGCACCACCATATACAAGGCTCAAATTTAACTGGGATGTAGCTATCAGAAAGGAAGACAATAGAATTGGAACTGAAATGGTTATTCGAGATAGTGAGGCTGAAGTTTTAGCTACCTTAATGCAACCAATTCACTTCTGTTCAAAGCCAGATATTGTAGAAGCTAGGGGCTTACTCACAGCTGCAAGATAGTGCAAGGAACTGAACCTGCAAGATGTCATTTTCAAAAGTGACTCAAATCAGGTAGTCAATGCTATGAGACAAAGCACAATACAAAATGGGATACTAAGCAGTTTGGTGGAGGATACTAAGACCACATTGTTAGATACGAACGGGACAATTCAACATCTGAGAAGAGATGCTAACAAAGTGGCACATCTACTAGCTAAAAAAGATGTTTCATTACCTCAAGAAAATTTTGATGTAGGCTATGTAGATACTAGTATTATGCGTCTTGTAATGGCTGAAGGCCATAACTCTCGTTGAAGTAATGAAGATATGATCTTTTAAAAAAAAAACATCATGGATTACTAAGAGGACCATCAAAGGAGCAAAAAAACATTTATGCTTGAATCACAACTTCAAAGCCTCAAATTCCCTCCTGTGAAAGAGGGGGTAAAATTCCTTAAATTTCCAAAAGAATATATTTTCCATTGTAAAGTAGTTTCAAGAAAAAATATCAACATGGCTATGAGAATACAGGCGTGATGACTATGTCCCCCACGCCCAATACGAATGTTACCTTCAAATCTCTAAGGGTTTCCTTAATGCACAAAAGAACCTATATTTTACATAGGGAGGAGGGGCCCATTTATAAACGGTTCGGATAGTGAGATGAGATGGTTTTATATGAAAGTTGAAAGTTAAATAAAATATTAGTATAATATTATTTTTTAATATTATTATTGTTTTATGATTTGAAAAAGTTGAACTATTTATTATATTTTGTGTGAGAATTTGAAAAAGTTATAATGATAAGATGAAATGAGATGAAACGCTTTCATTATCCAAACGAAGCTAGTCATAAGAAACATTCTCATCCAACCAATAATATCAGAACATTTATAAATCCCAATTAACATTTTCTCAACTTTGTTAATCGACCTTACAAAGTATAGAGAGACACAATTTTAAATAGTTATGTGGGGTTTTGTCTAAAAATATTAAAATAGGCAATATTTTATGCTACAAGGCCCATATGATCTAAAAGAATAATAGATTATCTTGATAGAAGCAACTGATTAGGAAAGTCCTTGGAAATGGACAAGATATTACTTCCCCATACTCATCCCTTTTTGCAATCTTCTGTTGGTGGAAATTCTTTCTTATGTTTGGAAAGGAATTGACGAGGCAAAGAAGATAAGATCTTACGGGAAGGTTATAGAACTGAAAAGTTTTATAGAAAGAATATGCAATTGTATGGTACTTAGCCAAAATTGTAGTTATATGGCACAAAAACTAGCTGGTCAACAGAAAATAATTTGATATCCTTGTATGTAAGCTGGGAAGTGCTTTTAATGACAACGAGGCAAGAGGATCCTTAGACTTTCTTTACCTTAAAAATTAATAAAGGACCCATTAAGTATTGAATTTCTCTCTCTCTCTCTCTCTCAACATCAACCAAAAAAAATAGAGTAAATCAAGGTTTTAATTCATAATAGCAGCCAGGATTTGAGAGAGACGTGTGTGACGAAAGAGAGTAGCTGAAAGCCAGTCCAGAAGAAAGAGACGTCAGTGGTGGTGGAGAGTAGTCGAACTGCAGGCGAAGGAACGAGAGAGACAGAGAGTCGTCAAGTCCGTCGAGTGTGAAAATGGGGAGAGGTGGGGGTAAAGAGTCGTCGTCTTCTTCTCTTGTTTTTCATAATTGTTTTTTAATAAAACAAGTGCTAACGTGGCAGAACGCCACATTAGCTCAATGCACAAATTAGTGTACGAAAATTATTATCTATAACAAAATTGTTAAGAATAATACATACGTGAAACATTTATTTGTGCCGACGTGGCGTCTCTAGCCATTTACTGATGGAAGACTAACCAAATAATTGATTTAATGAAAGTTGAAAACAAATAGAAGAAAAATCTGAAAATTAGTAAAATTTAATTTCTTTTGCATAAACTTAAGCTAAAAAATATTTAATCAAGTAGAACTGTAGAAGCCCCACTAGCCTAATATGCTAATAAAAGAAAGAAAAATGCTTAAGACAGTCGACTGCCTCAAGCGCCGTGTAAACGGCTGCTGAGTTGGTAAAAAACAAAACGCTGCATTTTGTTTTTTTGTCATTTGTCCCGCTGCAAGTCCCTTCCCTCTCCTCAAGACATCCCAAATCATGCAGACCCTTCCCTCTCCTCGAAACATCCCAAACAAGCAAACCCTTCCCTCTCCTCCATCCCAAATCACGCTGCAAGACCTTCCCTCTCTCTCCTCAAACCCATGCTGCAAGACGGCAAGACCCTTCCCTCTCCTCCATCCAAAGACCATCACGCTGCAAGACCTTCCCTCTCTCTGCACAAACCGTATGAACTGTACGGGCTCGGGAGCTCGCATAGGTTCGACATCGCCTGGTAGTCCAAGGCCCACGCAAATCCTTCCTAGTAATATCCTTTGAGGTTCCCGTCCGGTTCTAACCGAAGCTGAATGAATCCATTGATGGGTCTATGGAAGATGTTGAAGGGTTGTATGTCCACTGGTTTGCTTCTATTTTGATACATGCCCAGATATCAGTCTGTGTTTACATGGGCGTAAATCGATCCTTGCCCTTCTACTACCTCTGCTTTGGCCTCCATTGTTGTGTGTTTGCAGTATATCTAATCAGAGTTCGATCCAAAGTTCGCATATAAGCCCCAAAAGTCGTAACCTAAGTGCATCAAGTAAAGCCCATTCGATGAAATCAAACACAAATAATTATGGTCTGTAATGGGGTTTCTCCTCCACAAAATGTCTCAGGTTTTGACACAAAAACATAAATTTCATTCACACGAATTTATATTTCTACGGCATAAACACAAGAATATGTTTTTCATTTTTGTGTTTTTGTATAAATAAAAACTGATGTGGCATTATTATATATGCCGTTTACGCCCCATGCAAGACTATACGTAGAAGTTCTGTAAAAGAAAATCTTTGGATTTGACGGTTAGTATATTTTAATTCTTTTTTAAAAATATTTAAACAAAAAATTAATCTACTCATCTTCTGGTCTACTAAACACACACCGTGACACCACACACTGACATGATAGAACCCGGTTCGTCACCACATCACGGTTTAGCCCTTCTCCCTCACCCAGACGAAGCCTCCTCCCCTTGCGAAGGGTCTTCTCCCTGACCCAGACAAAATTCCCCCACCCCCACTCGCCCTTCTCTATGAAGGGTCATCTTTTTCACCAAGAAGAAATCACGAAACCCCACCACCCCTCACTCTCTCTTATCTGCGAAGGGTCACCTCTTGCAGGTAGCAAACTATTGTTGTGAGCGCATCCATTTGGCTTTGGCTGAGAAGATTGGAGCCATTACAGACGATTTAAGCAATGGAAAGATTGGGGAAAATCAGCAACTGCAGTTGGAGAAAACCTAATTTACGAGTTGTTTCCAAAACTTCGATGATGAGGTTGAAGGAAAAGTTGGTAGAGGCATTGATGAAAGCTCCAATGCTTTCTAACCCTGTTGCACTAGAAACTGTTGGATCTACAGCTGTGGTTGCAGTAATCTATTCATCCCATATCATAGTTGCTAACTGTGGTGATTCAAGAGTAGTCCTGTGTTTCTAGAAAGAACCCATGATTATGAACCAAAGTTCTCTTCCATGGAAACTAATATTTTTTCATACTTTAATTTTTTTTTTCCCAGCCAAACAGAGAAGATGAATATTCAATGATTGCAGCAGTGGAACAACCACTGTGTCTTTGGGGTTCTTGCAATGTCAAGGTCCATCGATAGTCTACTTTGCTTGGTTCATTAATCTGTATAAAGAAAAAGTAAAATTTAATCTGTATTTTGATTTTTACAATTGAAACGTGTGTTTCATTAAATTAAAAATTACAGCTCAGCTGATGTGCGGAGGTTGGGCTACAGTAACAGGTTGTGTAGAAGGATTCTTAAACAAATTATTATTAGTGCATTTGAATTTTTTAAAATATTTAAAAATATTTAAAAATATATATATATATATATAATTATATTAGGGAGCACGTTCAGCAGTACATATTGGACCGTAGAGTAGCAGGGTCCTCATAATAAATTGCATCCTTTATTAAGCAGTGACGTTGAAATAAATTAAACTCATCTCAAATCAATTATTAGTAAATTTATTATTTTTTTATTTTTTCATAAAATTTAAATATATATTTTAATTTATTTATATTTAAATCTATTTTAATGAGATTATACTATTTACATATGAAATCAAATCATTAGACATTAGGTAGCGACGTAGCGTAAATCACGTAAACCCAATTCATTTCAAAGTTTCTTTATCAAGCATCCAGATCTTGGCCCGTAAGAACTGTATACTTCGAGCTGCATTATAGCCGAGTAATTCATCTTGGTCGTTGGATCTTCAAGCCATCCATCAACCTTGAAATCCCAAGAAATCCAACGATACAAAATCGAACAAATGCCACGTGCTATAAATCCAAGAACTCTTAAAAAGGCAAAACTAGCCGTTACAATTTACTCGAGTGCGGGTCCCTTGACTTTGCCGCAACGGTCTTATTTTGTCCTCTCAAGGAATATGGCCGTTACGCTCGCAAGCTTCTAGCTCTATATCTTCCCCTTCACCTCCGCACTTCTCTTCAAACAAAATCAGCCCAAAATCTGCCATTTCTGCTTCGAGAACTTAAAATTCCAAAGTAGCGACTTGCTCAAATCACCAGGAGTTGTCTGAGGTTTTGCTGATTTTTGAGAACTGCTCAAATGGGTCTCTCCATGAACACCACCCCACCAAGCTCTGTGGCTGAATCCCACTACCACACCCACAAGGTCTTCCTCTTTTGCAACTACATTCTACTTGGTGCAGCCTCCAGTTGCATCTTCCTCACCCTCTCGCTCCGCCTTTTCCCCTCCATAAGCGGGTTCTTTCTAATCCTCCTCCACGTCCTCACAATCGCGGGGGCGGTCTTCGGCTGTGCAGCGGCCTCATCGGGCGGGACTAACAGGTGGTATGCAGCTCACATGGTGGCCACCGTGCTGACAGCGATATTTCAAGGATCGGTCTCGGTGCTGATCTTCACAAGGACGGGGGATTTTCTGGGGCAGTTGAAGTCCTATGTGAGGGAAGAGGACGGCGCTGTGATACTGAAGTTGGCTGGCGGGTTGTGCGTGTTGATCTTTTGCTTGGAGTGGGTGGTCTTGACACTTGCATTTTTCCTAAAATACTATGCTTATGTCGAGCGTGATGGTGTTGGGGCTAACGGCTATGGTATGAGGAGGAGTGCTAAAGTGCAGCAAGAGGAGGACTTGAAGGACTGGCCATGGCCTTTCCAAGTCTAAACAGATCGTTTTTGGTGTTGACCAGCGATAATATCGAGTTATTGGAGTCCTCTATTTAATTTTTAAGCTTTTTTTTGTTTTTTTCCATTCTATTTTGCTTTTACCCCCATGTGATGATTATATATATTGGGGGTGTATTTGATTTATTTATTTATATATGTTTTTACTGTTCTTCTTAAACGGATGGGACTTGAATGACGTCGATTACCTATTTTCTCAGTGAATTTCATGTAGAGTGTGGCCAAAACAGCTGTTTGGGTTCTTCAATAGCAGAGACGAAAAATCTGTTGTAAACTTGGCGTTGGTTCATTGAAAGATCTCTCTGTTATATATATAAATATATATGTTTGTTTAATTCCTCAGTATTAATGTTGTTGATAGACAAGACTCTTACAGTAGCCAGCTCGAACAACACAACTGATCCTACAAAGCATAAGAAGTGACTACTATTGTGGGCATGGTGGCATCAAGTTTTCATTCTCATTTTTAAAAGCATAAAAAATATAGTCTGAACAACAAAGATAAAAATACTACCAAACAATTCTCTCACACTGCCTTTCTCTCTACAAAAACCTTCTGGGATGTATAGGGTGGCCCATTAAGCCCTTAAAAGTTTAGGGACCTTTAAGTGCTGCTACTATTAGAAGAAGAGAACGTAAAAAAAAAAAAAAAAAGGAGGAAAATCTTGGGAAAGATAGAAGAAGAAGACAAAAGAAGCTCTAAAAAACAGAGCAAGTTGTACAGTTCCCATCAAACATATCGGCGTCTTCTGTGGTCCGATCGAGTTGAAATTTTGCAGAAACATATCATTATTGATAGTGGAAGGTTAACTGTGGATTAGGTCCTGATAACAGACAACTCACACCTGCGGTCATGCATGGGACAACGCCTGAAATCCCGCATGGAATAACGTCTAATAAAGGAAACCAAGATGCCGTCACAAGAGAACCTCAATCAACTCTGCCCCTAAGAACAGAGTCTGCTATATTAGGAAGTGGACCGTTAGCTAAATAATTCCATATTAGGAAGTCAACTTGCTTTCTTTATACTTTCCTTCTCTAAGGCTTGTACGCATGACTTTGGGTATTTAAACCCCTGCTGTACTCATCGCTACTCAAGGGAAAAACATATTCACTTTATTTGATCTGTTCTTTACTTTCTTTATGGTATACAGAGCCAGGAAAAGCTAACGCTATTTCCTGCAAGAATTTTTTTTTTTTCTTTCTTTTATCCTCACATGGGTTCTTCCTCCTTTCACGTTGGAAATTTTGTAACCCTCCGCTTAAACCATGAGAATTATCCTTTGTGGCGAGAGCAATTTTTAATCTTGGCAGAAAGCCAAGATCTGGTCGGCATTCTCACTGGCACAAGCCCAGCCCCTACTCCTTTTATTTCTGCTCCTGAAGGTTCTTGTGATGGACAGAATACGCCGAATCCTGCTCATGCAACCTGGAAACAATCTGATCGCTTGCTGAGAGGATGGCTTATTGGGACCCTCACCGAAGAAGCTCTTGGTCTCGTCATCGGCATGGACTCTGCTACCAAAATCTGGACAGCACTTCGAGAGGCCTATGCACAATCCTCTCAAGAACGAGAGTTTCAATTACGCCATGAACTCTCCTATATGCGTAAGTCTTCTGATCTCTCCCTCGACGATTACTTACGTACATTTAAGAGACTTTGTGACAATCTTGCTGGGATCGGGAAACCTCTGGAGGATAAAGAGAAGGTTTTCTCTCTTCTCAACAGTCTCGGGGTGCAGTATGAAGGTTTCACCACTGCCATGCTGAAACCTCCCATGCCTTCATATGCTGAAGTTGTGCCTCTATTGCGAAGCTTTGATATTCGCCACAAACTTCATGCCACTGAACTGAGTAACCATGTTGCCTTCTATGGTAACAAACAGAAGGGGTCTTCTTACTCCAACCATAAAGGCAGCAGCCGCAACACAAATACAACCTTCTCCTCCAAAGGAAAAGGATTTCCTCATCAAAATAATCGTGGCTCTGGTGGAACATCTCACACTGCTGCCAACGGTGGTCCTCCTCAATGTCAGGTTTGTAACAAATTTGGCCATCATGCTCTTAAATGCTGGCATCGCTTTGACAAAGCTTTTCAAGATAATGATATTCCTGAAGCTCTTGCCGCTCTTACCATCAACAATCCCAACGATCATGAGTGGATGACCGATACTGGAGCCTCGGCTCATATGACTTCCAATGCAGGTATTTTACATAATCTCCGTCCATATACTGGCTCCGAACAGGTAATGGTAGGTAATGGACATTTGCTCCCGATCACGCATATTGGGGACACTTACATTGGTTTAAAACCTCTTCAACTCAAGCTTAATTCTGTTTTGCTTGTTCCTAATCTTGAACGTAATTTATTATCTGTGGGTCAATTGACTACTGATCATCCTATTAATTGCGAGTTTTTTGGTGTTGGTTTTGTTATCAAGGACAGTGCAACCAACAACGTCCTCCTGAGAGGCCACAAGAAGGGTAATCTCTACACCATTCACGCACCACACCAAGCCTTATTTTCAACCCGTCTTCAAGCTGCAAACCCAGATTTATGGCACCAACGGCTTGGCCATCCACAACGTGCAACTGTTGATGTCTTAAAATCTCTTGGCTTAATCAAAGTAGTTGGCAAAAATAATTCACCTCTTTGTGATAGTTGTCAAACTGGCAAATTTAGTCGTCTCCCGTTTCTTTCTTCATCCAATAATAAATATGGTTTACTTGAAAAAGTTCACTGTGATCTTTGGGGTCCTGCCCCCGTACAATCTTTAGATAAATTTCTGTATTATGCGGTTTTGATTGATGATTTTAGTCGCTACATTTGGTTTATTCCTTTAAAAAATAAATCTGATTTTTATGATTCCTTTTGTGCCTTTGTGAAATATGTCTCTTGTCAATTCTCTACAAATATTAAGGTGTTTCAATCTGATGGTGGTGGCGAATTCTCTAGCACTCTTTTTGCTCAATTTCTCAAGGATCATGGTATTATACATCAAATGTCCTGTCCCTACACCCCGGAACAAAACGGCCTCGCCGAACGACGTCACCGAAATATTCGAGAACTTGGTCTTACAATGCTTTTTCACAGCGGTATGCCTAAACGTTTTTGGGTAGAATCTTTTTCTACTGCTGTGTTTCTAATCAACCGGACACCTTCTTCCACTCTTGGTAATGACTCTCCCTATTTTAGATTACATGGGCGACAACCTGATTATTTATCTCTTCGTGTTTTTGGATCAAAATGCTTTCCATATCTTTGGACCAATAAAACTAATAAATTTGATCCTAAATCATTACCATGTGTGTTTATGGGTTACAGTAGCAAATATAAAGGTTATAAATGTTTTTATCCGCCTACCAGAAAAATGTTTGTCTCACGGCACGTTGCTTTTGATGAAACTCAATTCCCTTACAAAAATCCAACAAGCCTTCACGTTCCTTCCCCCCTCCCAAGCACCATCTCTGTTTTTACCGAATGGTTGGAGCCTTCCTCTACGTGCTCCTCGACTACATCTCCTGCCAAAGATGGCTTTAATCTTGCACCTGACTTCCCATCCACTCTTGTTAATATTTCTTCCCCTCAGGTTGCCTCCTCCAGCGCTCAAGCTCCTTCCGCCCCGTCCACTGAACTTTCCTCTGCATCATCTACTTCTCCCTCATCTTCTTCCGCCACTGATATCCCTTCACACACTATGGCATCACCCCTGGCTCCTCCTCCTACCACTGTCCCAGACTCATCTCACCGAATGCTCACTCGCCTTCAAGCCGGTATTCGAAAACCCAATCCCAAGTATGTTAACTTACACACTACTTTGTCCTTGCCACAGATTCCTAAAACAATCCGAGCTGCCTTAAAACATGAAGGATGGCATCGTGCCATGAATGAGGAGCTCACTGCCTTGCAGAAAAATAATACATGGACGTTGGTTCCCCGCACTACTGACATGCATATCATCGGCAATAAATGGGTCTTCAAACCTAAGCTTAATGCACATGGTGAACTTGATCGTCTTAAAGCTCGCCTCGTCGCCATTGGTTATCATCAAATCGATGGTGTTGATTTTCTTGAAACATTTTCTCCTGTTATTAGATTTGGCACCATTAGAACTGTTTTATCCATTGCTCTTGTGCGCAGGTGGGAAATTCGACAGTTAGATGTCACAAACGCTTTTCTCCATGGCTACCTTCAAGAATCTGTTTTCATGGAGCAACCTTCGGGATTCTCTGATCCCTCCTACCCCAATCATGTGTGCAAATTGAACCGGGCCTTATACGGTTTAAAACAAGCCCCAAGGGCTTGGTTTGATCGCTTTAGTTCCTTCTTACTTGAGTTCGGATTCTCTTGTTGTATTTCTGATCCTTCCTTATTTTCTTTTCGCACCTCTGATGCAACTATGTTCCTCCTTTTATATGTGGATGATATTCTTCTTACCGGATCAAATACTTCTGTTTTAAATCACTTTGTTCAAACTCTTCATAGTGAATTTGCTATGAAAGACTTAGGACACTTGCATTACTTTCTCGGTATCCAGGTTACTCATAACTCTGATGGTCTCTTTCTATCACAGACTCAATACGCCTTGGACATCTTACGCCGGGCTCAGATGACAGACTGCAAACCTGTTGTCACTCCAATGACATCCAAATCAAAAGATTTAGAAACTTCTACTGCTTTCTCAGATCCTAAGCTCTATCGCAGTCTCGTTGGGGCCCTCCAATATCTCACGCTCACTCGTCCAGACTTGGCTTTCAGTGTTAATCATGTTGCTCAATACATGCACAATCCCTCCCAGGCTCATTTTCAAATGGTCAAACGGATTCTCCGATATGTTCATGGCACTTCCAATCTCGGTTTTCAGCTCTTCGCCAACTCCACCCTTGATCTATATGCTTTTGCCGACGCTGATTGGGCTGGCTGCCGTGAAACACGCCGCTCCACCACTGGATTCTGTCTTTTTCTCGGCAGAAACTGTATTTCATGGAGTGCAAAAAAGCAGCATACCGTTTCCCGCTCGAGCACTGAAGCCGAATACCGGAGTCTTGCCCACACCACTGCCGAGATGACTTGGTTAGCTGCTCTGCTTCGTGAGCTCGGCGTCTCTCTAGACAAGACTCCTTTACTTCTCTGTGATAATCTTAGCGCTCTCCATCTCACTTGCAATCCCGTTCATCATTCTCGAAGCAAACATATCGACATAGATTACCACTTTGTACGTGAACGTGTTGCCTTGGGTCTCATTCAAACACGCCATGTTCCTACATCCCTTCAGTTAGCCGATATGTTCACAAAGCCCTTATCTCATGCTCACCTGATTGGCATTGCAACCAAACTGAACCTTCGACAGCGGCTCAGTTTGCGGGGGGGTGATAACAGACAACTCACGCTTGCGGTCATGCATGGGACAACGCCTGAAATCCCGCATGGAATAACGTCTAATAAAGGAAACCAAGATGCCGTCACAAGAGAACCTCAATCAACTCTGCCCCTAAGAACAGAGTCTGCTATATTAGGAAGTGGACCGTTAGCTAAATAATTCCATATTAGGAAGTCAACTTGCTTTCTTTATACTTTCCTTCTCTAAGGCTTGTACTCATGACTTTGGGTATTTAAACCCCTGCTGTACTCATCGCTACTCAAGGGAAAAACATATTCACTTTATTTGATCTGTTCTTTACTTTCTTTAGGTCCCGTAGTTTTTCTCTTTGTTTTGAAGGGTTTTTTACGTAAAAAAATTTTGTGTATGATTTTGTTTTAGATTATTCTCTATTAAATTACTTCTTTAACATATTCATATAAAGTGGAATAGTATTTATTATTACCTTCTGTTTGATAATTATTTTAGTTATTTCAATTCACTATTAAGATTTCTTACAAAAAATACAATTCTCTCACACCCTTTCATAAGGATTTCTTCAGCCAACCGCTGGGAATTTTGGTTTTTTTTTTACATGTACTTTTAACATTTTTCAATAATTTCTTTTAACATTATTAAAAAATAATTACTTTATTCGGAAATAATTACTTTATTCGGACGTACTTTTCCTAACCCCCTTTATTATGGGAAGAGTACGTCACACCACAATATATATAGCTCACAACAGGACATGAAAGTTGCTCGTAGCATTTTAACTAGGGGTGAAAATTTAAACCAGGAAACCGGAAAATCGGTCCGGACCGGACCGAACCGGACCGGTTAGTCCGGTTTTGAACCGGTCCGGTCCGGAACCGGTTCCTATTTTATGAAAACCGGCCGGTTCCGGTCCGGTTCCGGTTCCGTAGTTTTCGGGACCGGACCGGACCGAACCGGACCGGTTGGAAAATAAAATATAAAAATTAATTTTATATATTATACAAAATATTTATATATATAATATATAATTATATGTTAAATTTTTATATATAATATATATAATTATATATTATATATGAAAAAATTTCATATTATAATTTATAAATAATAACATAAAATGTTTATCTTAAATATGAATATTTGTAATTTATTTGATCATATGTTATTAATATAATTATATATAAGATAATGTTGTTATAATTTATAAAATAAAAGTTTAATCTTAAAAATGAAAATTTAATTGATCATATGCTTTAAGTATAATATATATATTAAATTATTAATAACATTTTATAATAAGAATTAATACTTTATTATATATTTTTTACATTTAAAAAAAACGAGAAAACCGGACCGGACCGGACCGGAAACCAGTAAAACCGGAAGTACCGGTTTAGGAGGGTAATCGGGGTGTAATCGGTTTTGAAAAATACAAAACCGGTACATACCGGTTCGGTCCTAAATTTTGTCCAAAACCGGACCGGACCGGACCGGTTACACCCCTAATTTTAACTTTTAACGAAATATATATATATATATATAATATATTGTGGTTGGGAGCATCGCTATCCATGTTTTTATTGTTTTTATTAATGTCAGTTTTGTTCTTATCAATGAGATATGATGAATTAAAATAAAAATTAAAAGTTGAATAAAATATTATTAAAATATATTTTTTTAATATTATTTTTATTTTAATATTTGAAAAAATTAAATTATTTATTTTATTTTATATAAAAATTTAAAAAAATTATAATGATTAGAAGATATTAAATTAAATGAGCTGAAAAGTAGTAACTAATCAGGCTACTGGGCTCGTTTGTTTTCAGAGATGAGATAAAATGAGATGAGATGAGTTGAGATTAAAGTTAAAAAGTTGAATAAAATATTGTTAGAATATATTTTTTAATATTATTGTTGTTTTGGGATTTGAAAAAATTGAATTGTTTATTTTATTTTGTGTGGGGATTTGAGAACGTTATAATGATGAGGTGAGATGAGATGAGATGTTTTTGGAAAACAAACAAGGCCTAAATCACAAAACTTTTCTTCGATTGCTCTTGAGCATTAAGCAGAGGATGCTTCTCCTCATTAAGTGTGGATAGAATACACAAAGAGTTCATAAAAGAAGATGACCATGAGAAAATAGCATACATATCTCATTGCCACACGTATTATTTATATAAAAATAATCAATTCATAAACCCGTTTATTGATGATACATCTTACACACTATTAATATGGGATTCAGTATCACCCGAGTAATGCTAACTCAATTGCTGATGCCTTAAGCCATAAACCAAAGACCAAGGGAGAAGCGAGAGACTTCAAAGGTGGACTCAATGTTAGAAGATATGAGGTTTCTATTAGTAAAAGACAAATCATCGAAGGAGGTTCTCGCCACTCTACAACAGCTAAGGATAAATAAATTCAAAAAATTGCGAGAGTAATAGGAGGAGGATAATAAGTTATCGAGATTATGTAGAATATTAGAAGAGACGAAGTTCCAGCCCATTTTAGTTTAAATGAAGATGGGATATTATTGTTTAAAGGACAAAAGGCAATTCCAGGTAGCAGGTGGCCCGAGGTTATACTAGGGATTTTGGCATAAGCCCATTCAACACCTTACGATATGCATCTAGGTGGAACTAAGATGTATCGATATTTCATGAAAGGATACTGATGGGAAGGGGTGAAGAAGGACATCGCTCAATTTATTGAGAGATGTGATACGTGTAAAAGGGTGAAGGCGGAACATCATCAACCAACACGGAACCTGCAACCTTTACCCATTCCTGAATGAAAATGTGAAGATTTCGTTATGGACTTTACTGTAGGATTACCCCAAAGTAGTAAGATTACATGGAGTCCCTAAGACTATAGTATCAGATCAGGACCCTAAGTTTACATTCTATCTTTGGAAGAGCTTACAAAGGGCAATGGACATGAAATTGAAATTCAATAATGCCTATCACCCATAAACGAATGGACAATAAAAAAGGACTATCCAAACTTTAGAGGATATGCTAAGGGCATGTAAATTGAATTTTAAAACACGTATCCCTTATTGAGTTTGAATACAATAATAGCTATTAGGCGACTATCCAGACAGCCCCGTATGAGGCACTTTATGAGCAGAAATGTAGATCACCTATATGTTTGGATGAGGTAGGAGAGTTCCAGTTACTCATACTTGAGATAGTCCAAGAGACGACGGAGCAAGTCAAGCTCATACGGGCAAGGATAGCTATCGCCTAAAGTAGATAGAAGAATTACACCGACACTAGGAGGAGAGAACTAACTTTTGAGAAAGGCAATTGGGTGTACCTCAAGGTATCTCCCAATGAAATGTGTGTTAAGAGATTTGGACTAAGAGGGAGTTAAGCCCACGATATACTGGACCCTATCAGATGATGGAAAGGGTTAGCCTAGTAGCGTATCGAGTTTGGATGCCAACAGGATATGAAGGTATTCACAACTTGTTCCTTGCCTCATCACTTAGGAAAAGTTTCGGGAACCAGGAAGCTTGAGTAATTGAATTAAATATGGTTCAGTTACAACCAAATCTTACGTACGAAGAAAGGCCTATACAAATCGTGGATAGAAAAAGGAGAAAAGATTGAGGTCAAGGATCATGTCAATGGTAAAGGTCTAGTGGGGCAATACGAAAAATGATGAGTTTACATGGGGAAAGTGAGCGAATCATGTGGGAGCAATTTTCATATTTATTCGAGCCAAATTATGAGCGGTAACACAAGATGAGAGTAAAGGGCATTATAGACAAAGCATGTGAACAAGTGCATTTATAAAATGACTGTCATTCTCCCTAGACCTCAATCCATAACTTCAAGCCCTAAGGAAAACAGAAGGGTGCGGGAGAAAAGAACTACAAGGAAGGCAACCATACCTCCCGAAGCCATGAGAAGAATGACGCGAGAAGGAGAGGTGAGAAGATGAACAACGACAACTAGTGGAGGAACTTCACTGAGATGAGGAGAGTGTGCTCAGAGGGCCAGGGGTTCCAATATCCAAATGCTAGATCATGAGGGCACGAATATGACATGAAGAGAAGGAAAGAGAGCGGTGCCTGAACATGATGAGCAGGATGAGGACGAGGGTGAGGACTCACCAAAGTCTAGTGAAGCCAAACTTGGCTTAAGAGTTAAGATACTAGAGACCACGACCAAAGGACATGGTCGAAGAAGAAGATGGGGAGACATGAGAGGACCTCTCAGCCTCAGATAATGAAGGTCAGACTGCCAACTTGATTAAGGGAAGCTACCAAAGTCATAGACGGGTCTCCCCGTTAGAATCATCTCCCTTAAGAGGACCAGATAAGGGAGAGGCCTCACTGAATTTTTAGAATAAAATTATTTATAAGGAGGGGAGGATGTGCAGGTCCAACCTAACGCAAAAGGGGATAGACCATATGTGGAGCTAAAGGAAAGGCAAAGATGAAAAACACTCCAATGGTCTAAAGAACCAGCATCAGGAGACACTGAGTGCAACTAGTCTAAAACCTGGGCGATCTGGCACCACATGGGAATCGTCCACGACAGAAAATCTAGAAAAGTCATCTCCCATGAGGACGAGAACAATGAGCTAGAGGGATGGATAAGCTAGCCGAGTTGTGCACTAACTGCACAAGGCGAGAAAGAGTTACTCGCAAAATAGGAACTATGGATGCAACCAATCATTGGAAATTTCTGGGATAGACGGAAGAGTTCAAAAAGGTGTCAACACCGTACTCAAAGTCATGCCCCATTCAAAGTGTCATGTCAAGAGTGAGTCTACAATTAAAGGTGAAGGCATGACAAGTTGTGTCAACTGAGCACAGATGCATGGCCCAACGCCACGTGGATAACCCTTGTTCAATGAGGGACGAAGGAGTTGACAGACTGTATGGGTGTGCAGACCATACGCTAGTCACCTGTCTTTGTCATCCTGCAGTGTGAGAAGGCAAAGATGAAATACTCATATCCAAGCATATTTAGAGTTAGAGATACATCATAAACGACATCTGACATTCCCACTCTACTTAAAGGATTTAGAAGTGTGACAAAGTCTTACTTTTGAGGCCTTATTCTGGAAGAGCTCGAGAATGTGACTGTTG
The DNA here is from genome assembly GCF_001411555.2 of Juglans regia. Lineage (NCBI taxonomy): Eukaryota > Viridiplantae > Streptophyta > Magnoliopsida > Fagales > Juglandaceae > Juglans > Juglans regia. The sequence goes on from NC_049908.1 coordinate 16,858,598, forward strand.
TAGAAGAGCAAGGAGACAACGAGAAGACTTTCAACTTAGGAAGATAGGCTAGCTTTAGAGACAGTGCTGGATAATGGGGGTGAATGTTGTGTGTGATAGACATTGCATCATCTTTGTAATCTTATTTTCTGTTTCTACAAGCATAAATAAATGTTTTCAGCAATATGTTTCTAGCTATATTTACTCGCTCATTTATGATGCTTTCAATGTTTTCGATGCTTTTAACTATTTTCTGCTAGTGACGATGATATCTTATTGGGAGCCCTAGATACCTGTGTATGTGAGTGTGTGTGTGTGTGTGTGTGTGTGTGTGTGTGTGTGTTCGTGGATTCAGTGAGAGTCTACCATCATGGTACGAGATAGAGAACTCCCCAAGACATTACACAAAGCGTTACCATGTGAATCACATGAGAAGGAGAATGCCTCGTGGGGAATGGAGTGGAATGATGCCGTACTTGGTCTCACCTGATAGTCAAAATATGGGATCTCCCGATGTATCACTTGTAGGTGTCTTCAAGTAGGTCGGGTCAGTAAAGTAGTATCCTATGGCAACAAGTTTGAGTGTGTGCCTATGAGGCTATGAACAAATGTGTGCCTATGAGCAATGGTGTAAGTGCCTATGAGCAAAGAACAATACTTGACCCAATGTTAGTTTTTACATGTTTTCTATTTTATGGAGATGGGTAACTTCTTGCCATAATGGTACTATTGAGTTTTTATCTAGTTTGCATAAAGAGAGGGCTACGTTTCAAGAGGGTGATTTCTCGTTGTGCCTATATATAAATGCATTTCACTGAGAGGATGATTTCTTGCCAAGTTTTGAGGATACACGAATCTGCAAGAGAGAGGGTGATACCTCCACATGCACATACATGTACTTCCAGTATTTATTTACATGAAATATTTTGATTGCATCTCTGATATCATTTTCTTTAATTAATTGACTTGTCATAGTTGCCTAATATACTTATGGTTTCGTTCTCGGGGCCATAGACTTTGATGTAGGTTCAGACCCTGGGTATGACGCCTGAGGAAGATGAGTCAATCTGGCCTTTACTTTGACTAAGGATACTAGGACCAGTTTTAGCACTAGTGTTCACCGTAGCTACTTTGATCGGAAGGTAGAAAGAAAGGAAGGACCAGAAGGATTCACGATCGGAAAAGATGGTTTATTGTACTAGCAGTATCGAAAGGTGATCCTGATTGATCTTGAGGTTAAGGACAAGATATTATGGGAAGCACATCAGACTCCATACGCTGCTCATCCAAAAAGTACGAAGATGTATAAGGGACCTAGAGCAACATTTTTTGTGGGAAGGCATGAAAAGGGACGTGACGGATTATGTAAATAAATGTTCTATATGTAGGGTAGTCAAGGCAAAGCATTAGAAACCCGCTGGAAAATTACAACCACTACCAATACCAAAATGGAAATGAAAGGATATTTCTATGGACTTTGTAATTGGACTACCAAGAACCGCAGTAGGAAATAACTCTATATGGGTCGTCGTAGATTGCTTTACAAAAAGTGCTACTTTTTGCCAATTAAAAATACCGACCCCATGGAAATGTTAACCCGATTGTTAGTAACAGAAATAGTTCGCTTGCATGGAGTCCCTAAGACGATGATGTCAGATAGGGATGCGCATTTTACCTGCCGATTTTAAGCAAGGTCTTCAAGACGCTATGGGCACAAAGTTGAAGTTTACTAGTACTTATTATCTCCAAACTGATGGACAAATTGAATGGATAATACAAACTTTGAAGGACATGCTAAGAGCTTACGTTCTGTAAAGGGAAAGACGATTGGGAGAAACAATTGTCACTAATAGAATTTGCTTACAATAATAACTTCCAAGCCACAATCTAAATGGCGTTATACAAGGCTTTTATATGGAAGGAAATGCATATCTCCCTTATACTGAGATGAGGTAAGAGAAAAAAATGTATATGGTGTGGAGATTCTACAAGAAATGAGAGAGCAAATTCTGTTGATAAAGGAAATGATGAAGGCAACTTAGGATAGATAGAAGAGCTATGCTGAACATAAAAGAAGTAGCATCGAGTTTGAAGTTGGTGACTGGGTTTATATTAAAATATCAGCTATGAAAGGGGTGATCCGTTTTGGACAGAAGGGCAAACAAAGTCCAAGATATGTGGAACCATATAGAGTGGGTTCAGTTGCGTACAGGTTGGACCTTCCAGTTGAATTCCAAGGGATTCATGACATATTCCATGTATCTTCCCTCAAGAAAAGCTTTGGGGAACTGTTGCCAACAATTATAAGTAAGGAGGACATTTTGTTACAACCCTGTTACAACCCAACTTGATATACAAGGAAGTTCATATTCAAATCATGGATTGGAAAGAAAAAGAAATTAGGAATCGAAAAATTCCTTTGGTAAAGGTGCTTTGGGGAAATCACGAAGTTGAAGAAACCACTTGGGAGAAAGATGATGAAATGAAAGCTAAGTACCCTTACTTGTTTGGGTTGTAACCTGTTTAACATCACGACACTCATAAAATCCACATCCATACATGTACTAATGACATCAAATCAATAGGAAGCATTTTTTTTTCATACATGTAACCCAATCCCCTCATTTATTATTTTCAACTTGATATGGTTTAAAGCAAATGAGCAGCGCAACAATTTGTATTATCCCTTAGGAAGATATGGAGACAAAGAGAAGAGTGTAGAAGAAGAAAAAAGTTGAATAATATGGCTGACTCTTATTGGACCCAACAAGAAAAATTGGAGTATCATAGGACGCACGTATTGGGTCACAACGGGTAAGGAAATATTAAAACTGGAAGAAAATTGCCAAATGAGTTATGCCAACCACCCAAGACCCTAGCGATTGGACCAGTGAAACCCGACTCACTGGCTTAGATACTAGAAGGAGAGACGTAACCCAACCAACCGCACTCTAGATGACCAACCAGAATCTAGTTGAGCGGCCAAATTACGTCAGACAAACTAAGAACCATTGTATCTCATTATCTCTTCCCCAAATACCTAGAAGTTATCTGACTCCTCTATTCACCGTGAACAATACCGTGAGGAAGGATCTCCAGAGATAGAGAACAAGTTAACATGTACTATGACTCAAAGGAAGGTACCCTTTTCTATCATACCCAAGATGAGGTGTCAGAGGATGAGGACATCGCAGAGAATTCCTCATCTAATAAAGGACTTTAGAGTCTTTGGTTAGTATATATATAGAAATATGTATATTGTGTGCATTATTCACATTCACTAACTTGTACCCTAATTTCGATGACAAAATCTTCTTTTAAAGGGGGGATGTAACATCCCACTTAAAAAGCAACTTAGACCTTGGACCATAATAACCATAACCCTAGCTAAGTGGAAGTTGAGATCCTTGAGAAAAGGAAAATTTTGAAGTTTGAGTTGGCAAATAAGTTTACACTATTAGGTTAGTTCGAATTATTAGAAAATTCTAGTGCTATATTAATTTTGAGAAAAGATGCCAAGAGGCCCATGGTAGAATGACCAATGTCATATGGGAGACTTGCCACCTTGGTGGTTAAGTAACTTAGTTAAAAACTAAATGGATTTGGAGAAGGCCCAAAAGTTAGTTTAATAAGAGCCCTAGCTTGCTAAGACAAGATGGCTAATGGTAGACACAAGACTATAGGCCTAACTTGATTGACACAAGATATTAGGCCTAACTTAGTAGACATAAGACTATTGGGCCCAACTTAGTAAGATCCAAAGCTATAGGCCCAACTTAGTAAAACCCAAGGCTAAGACTCAATTTAGTGAACTCTTGAGACCAAGGAAAGACCCAATAAAAATTTGAACATGGGGCCCAAGGATAGGGCCATTCTAAGGCCCATACAAAAGGGTTTAATATTTGGCCTAATGAGAATTCAACACTTGAAGCCCAAACTTAGGGTATGTTTAGATAGCGAGAATACTTGAGAAGTGTTGAGAATGTTTGTGAATAGTTATGAGTAGAGATTGGAGTGAGTTTGTGGGTCCCATTGAGAGTATTTTGAGTTGTTGAATTTGGATAGGTAGTTGAAAAATGTGTGGGTCCCATAAATATTATAGTGATTTTATTATAGTAATTTTTTAATATTAATAAATATTGTAGTGATTTTATTTTATTTTTATATATAATAATGATAAATATTATAATGATTTTATTTTTAATTTATATATAATAATGATAAATATTATAGTAATGTTATTTTTTATTTATATATTATAGTGATTTTATTTTTTATTTATATATAATAGTGATAAATATTATAGTGATTTTATTTTTTTATTTATACATAATAGTGATAAATATTATAGTGATTTTATTTTTTATTTATATATTATAGTGATTTTATTTTTTATTTATATGTTATATTGATTTTATTTTTTATTTATATATAATAGTGATAAATATTATAGTGATTTTATTTTTTATTATATATTATAGTATTTTTATTTTTTATTTATATATTATATTGATTTTATTTTTTATTTATATATAATAGTAATAAATATTATAGTGATTTTATTTTTTATTTATATATAATAGTGATAAATATTATAGTGATTTTAATTTTAATTTTAATTTAATAGTGATAAATATTATAGTGATTTTATTTTTTATTTATATATAATAGTGATAAATATTATAGTGATTTTAATTTTAATTTTTATTTAATAGTGATAAATATTATAGTGATTTTATTTTTTATTTATATATAATAGCGATAAATATTATTGATTTTATTTTTTATTTATATATAATAATGATAAATATTATAGTGATTTTATTTTTTATTTATATATAATAGTGATAAATATTATAGTGATTTTAATTTTAATTTTTATTTAATAGTGATAAATATTATAGTGATTTTATTTTTTATTTATATATAATAGTGATAAATATTATAGTGATTTTAATTTTAATTTTTATTTAATAGTGATAAATATTATAGTGATTTTATTTTTTATTTATATATAATAGCGATAAATATTATTTATTTTATTATTTATTTTTATTTAATAGTGATAAATATTATAGTGATTTTATTTTTTATTTATATATAATAGCGATAAATATTATTGATTTTATTTTTTATTTTTATTTAATAGTGATAAATATTATAGTGATTTTATTTTTTATTTATATATAGTAGCGATAAATATTATTGATTTTATTTTTTATTTTTATTTAATAGTGATAAATATTATTGATTTTATTTTTTATTTATATATAATAGTTATAAATATTATAGTGATTTTATTTTTATTTATTTATAATAATAATAAATATTATAGAATGTTTGTGAATTGTTTTGAGTAGAGATTGAAATGAGTTTGTGGGTCCCATTGAGAGTATTTTAAGTTGTTTGGCATGTGAAGTATTTCTAATAGTACGAAAATACTTGGAAAGTGCTGAGATATTTTCGTTACCCAAACGCAGCCTTAGTATTCATATCACTATTCCAGTTGGACCCCGCATTTACTATATCATTGGTTTCCTATCTTCCAAAGCCTGTCCAACATGCCCCTAGAGTTTTCTTTTCAACCATGGTTAGATCTCTAACTTGAGTTTAGGTTACTATTACCAAAACCCTCATCATACCCATAAATTGTAATCCAAACATCATGAAATTGCATAGTTTTTTTCAAGTTTTTTCTTCATGATTTTTGAACTGCAATTTTTTTCTTCTCCACTTTTTTTGCATCACTCTTAGGCAACCTTAGAATGGTAAAACAAATCCCACCCACATCACTTGCAATCAAGGCATGACAATGCCAAGTGAACCCACCGACCGGCACATCTAGTGCAAACCGAGCAACCCTTTAAACAAGCCACCAAAATCATGACTCTTCAACAAGGTTTCCTACACCACTCAACCCCATTATGTCACTAGAAATTAGACCTAGTAGGAGGCCAAAAATAGTTCAAAGATCAAGCCAAAAGTTCAACTATTCACATAGGAAATGAGAGCTTAACCAAGCCAACTGCACATGCTTCTTCAAAAAGAATTTCTGCACCAAAACCAGCCACCTCCATATGCCACCATCTCTGCCATTTCACCCTAAGGAAGTGCTTCAAAGTACTCAATTACATGCTGAGCCAATCCCCTTCCATGAGCAACAAAACCATTTGGCAAATGGGATGCTGAAGTTAGATCACTCGGCTGAAACCATGCAATCAAACCTTGCCTTCATTTTCTGCTCAAACCAAATCACATGGCACCCAATCACACCTCATGACCCACCAGGTAAAGCCACTTAATAGCGGCTACTATGCTAGTAAAACATACCAAAAGATGGGGACAAAGGACACCAACAAAATTGTACAGTTTTTTAAGCCAAAAAGTGTCAACCATCAATGTGGTTTCCCATGAATTTTTGTTTCAAATTTCTGAAGTCCTTCAGCCCCTACACCTATGACCTTCCCCTAACTCTTGTACATGAGGTAATCAAGTATTTTAGGCTACTATTCAACTGAACAATGTGATGATACATCTAAAAATGCACTCAACACCTCCACCGCCCATAACCACCACTCACATTCCACCCCTTTAGGCAAGTCGAGCACTCCCTTGCCCGTCACCCCTCCATTAAGTCCTATAAATACCCCCTTCACCTCTCACTTCCTCACACAACTTCCTCACACTTTCTCTTAGTATTATTGAGAGCAAAATACTCCTAATGTGAGAGAATGATGAAACCGAGTGGTGTGAGAATGAGTTCTTAGAGTGAGTTGTTTTTGGAGCATAAAAAACCACGATTTGGTGAGTACCTCAACCCCTATCTTTTGTTGGGTGACTTGTTTACATTTTAGGTTTTAAGTTATAGTATGAAGAGGAAGATGTGATTGAGTTATGTAAGGTTGAACTTGGAAAAACACATACGGTTCAAATTTGGAGTTTTACATGTGTAAATTATTTTGGTATAAAATTTTAGCCATGACATGTCTTGATATATTATCCAAAACTTAGCTAACATCTTGAAAAATTGATTGAAAGTTTAAATTGAGGAAAACAACATGTCATGATAGGTTTATAAGTTCATATCTTATATTGATCATCTAAGCATACTAGGTTTCCAATGACATGAAGATATTCAAGAGATATCATGTTTAATTTTTCCCAAAGTGATGTCATAAAGCCTTTGAAACTTGTTATCATCATGTTATGAGTTGAAATGCATGATTTATTTAGGCTTTAAGAGTTCAAATGCCAAAGAAAAACTAGACTCATCATGCATGTACTCAGTTTGAAGGCTTTTTTAATGTTTTAGTGCTAATCAATGCATGAATGATAACAAGAACCCATATGACTTGAATCAAGTTGTTAGCATGTCCATTAGGAATAGACTTATTATTTGCTACTTAATAAAATTTGGTCACACATGCATCCATAGAAGTTATAGGCTTGAAATCACAAAATTGTTACAATACATGCCACAGGTTGGATGGAATTGGCACAATAGCTGTTTGATTCTTGCATTTCTAAGGTCAAATATGAATTTAGAACATGAAAAATATGAGTTTTGTAAATTTTGGTAAAATTTGTGACAAAAGTGCAAATAGTGAAAGTTTAAGGCCTAAATGGCAATTTCGAGAAATACATGGGCAGTTTTGTAAATAATGTTTTGAACCCTTTTAATCATGAACATCTTCCTTAATTTTACAATTTATAACTTAGAATAATAACTCTTATTATAGCCACACCAAATTCCTAATTACCCGAGAAGTTTGCAAGCTAGCTTCTAACTTACTTTTGAATAATTTATTTATGATTATTTTATAAAAGCCACATTCATATTATAAATGTCATTTGGAGCATAAATTCTAATATGATATATCATTGAGCATTTGATTACTTACTTACATAACATGTGAAGTTCGCACCATTTAGCATGTCACATGAAAATGTCATTTTGGCATCAAACATACTACACTTTATGAAATAAGCACACGTCATGAAATACATTTTGAACATAGCATGAAATTAAATTTTTGTAAAGACCCCAAATGCTAGGATGAGTAATTATCCTAGTAGAACTCCTATGTCTACTCTGGAGTGAGTAAAAATGGAGCAGTAACCTCTAGATTGACAAATAACTGTCAACGGGTTTCAAATGGATTTTTTTTTAAAGAAAACTGGAGTGAAGTCGCATATAATACTTAATGCTTGTGGGTGCACATGTTAAGATGATGAAATGTTATGATATCAATACATTGAGTTATGGGCCTGCAGATAACGTAGTTTTAACATGAGTTGTACTACGATCACCGACAAGTACTCATAGTGCAAATGGGGAGCTGTGAAGATACCATTTGTTATGTTTCATTAATGATGACTCTAATAAATAAGAAATGTCATGCCTTTTAAAAGATGAAGTACAAAATGTTTTATGTAAGAAAATGTGAATTAAAGTTATTTTTCTGAAAGATGTTGAAGAATCTAGATGGAAGACAAATATGAATTTTCTGCATATCTAACATACATCACATGTTTATCATTAATCATGCATATCTTATATATGTGCAAATTGGTTGTTTTAACTTACTAACAATTTAAGAAATATCACTATAGTAATTCCACTACCATTCCTCTAGAATGGTAGAAGTTGTGTTAGGACCAGCTTACAATGAATACGATGGTAATGAACTCCAACCTTTGGCTTAAGATGGTTGAGAATGAGCCCAACTCTGATCGGAAGTTAGATTTGATATTGACGTTTATAGCAATGACATTGTACACCATAAAGTGGATGTGAGAAATGATTGACTTGCTTCTTTCATGAAACTTTAATGCAATGTTGTAATAAGGAGACTCCATTTCCCACTTCATGTCTGAACTTATGCCTTACTATGTGTACCTCTTTAAGTAAGGTAGTATCTATCTATGGTTAACTCAATCTATTGGGATGTTTAGTTTATTCTGATATGAAATTTTTATAAGTCACCATTTTTCCACTGCGATGATTGCATACTGCTAGTTACATAGAAGGATGCATTGCATATTAATTGCCATGAACGGGGGTATGTAATCATGTGTTGCATGTCCTGACATTCCAAGTTTCCATTCCGTTGCAAGCGAAGGTTGGAGGTGTCACAAATATTACATTGTGTTCCATTCATATTTCTGTTGTAATTGAACCAATTCCATTCATGTGTACTTTCCTCTGAATTACTACACACCTAATCATTCTTCTGGGTATTAACCAATCCGCTAGCATCCTTGGCGCCACAATACCTCACCTAGTCTTTCATTAGAGACGAAGCGCCCAAAGCATAACTAGTGAGCAATCCAAACGAAGTAGGCGAAGGAGATATGAGGAGTCATCTCATTTCTCTCTCGTAGATGGTGAAAGTCAATTTGCAAAACAAGATGAGGAAAAAGCCTCATTTGAATTTGAAGATGACCAGAGGCATCGATGGATCTAGATCCCCTCCCTAGGAAGGATAAAGCATGGGAGAACCCTTGCTGAATTGCGAGGACGAAACTCCTTGTAAGGAGGGGAGGATGTGAGGGGCCAGCAAATGTAAGAGGACATACCATCAATGAGGTTGAGTGGAAATAAATATGAGGGGCGCTCAATTGGTTTGGAGAAGAAAATACTTATGGGTGCTGCAGAGTGCAGCTAGTCCAGTATGTGGGCAAACAAGCACCTTGTAGAAGGCTTGGTAGATACATTCCATTGTGAGGAGGAGATGAGCATCTCGCCTTATGGTAGGCGAGCTAGAAAAATCTCTCACTGTGATGGTGAAAACGAGGAGTTGATGAGATAAGAGCTACTCGCTTAAGGCGAATAACGATCTAGAACAGATTGAAGCCAATATGGAAGCTTTTTGGAACCACATGGAAAATGCTTAGAAGAGTGACAGTTTCATATACAGAAGCCCGCACTCCACTTGATTCGGAGTGGGTCTGCTGAAAGGGTTACGACTTAAGAAAGTCATATCGTATGAACCCAGAGGTATGACCCGACGCTATGTGGAAGATCCTGATTCAAAGAAAGACTGAGGGGTTGGCAGGCAGTAAGGAAATGCAAACCATCCTCTAGTCGTATGTCTCTATCATCTTGCAATACAACATACGAGGCTAAAGTATTTCTATCTAAGCATACTTGGAGTCAGAAATATGTCAAAAGGATGTCTGACAGTCCCCTCTCCCAATAACAGGGATTTGGGCATAGGACAAAATCTCACTTTCGAGATCTTAGACACCTCAGATCTTGTGGAGTTGGATTTTTCAGAAGAGTAAGGAATGAACGACACATTGCAGTAGGAAAACCGACACTGTGAGGTAAGTTAGGTTCTAAGACAAGATTGGGGAATATAGGTTGAATATTGTATGTAAAATGCATTTGTATATTCTATAACATTCTCCTTTCTGAACATGAATAAATCTGTTTTACTCATTATTTGTATCTTATGTTCATTTCCTATTTTTTCAGACTTTGAATGTGTTTGCTGTATTTCACTAGTTTATGATCTCGACGTGAATATCTGCATCTCTGTGTGAGTAAGTATATTGTGCATCAATATTCATGGGACGGGATAGAGTTCCCCAGACCATTCCTACGAGATATCGCCATGAGCTTCATACGGGTAGAGGAGTTCTTCGTGAATGATTGGGGTGGGGCAGTATCGTGTTGGCCTCACTTGATAGTTAGGATGTAGAATTCCCTAGCATATCACATGTTGGTATTTTCGAATTGGTTGGCATGGTAGACATTTTTCCAATACAACATGTTGTCTCTGTGTGAGAGGTTATCTGTGTTGAGGTATAGGCGAGCTGATTTGCACTATGTTGGTCGGGCAGAAGGGATTTCCTCAGTTTCGATTATGGAGCGGTTTATCCCTTATTGGCCCATCAGGTGACATATGTCTATGTGATGTTTATATATGTGATGAGTATTTGTGTAATGACAACTGTACCTTTGGAACCAATATGATTTTATGGATTTGATCTACTAGAGCGAATGGTGATTTCTCACCTAAATAATATTTGTGTTTTAAAATATTTTGCTTAAGAGGGTAATTCCTTAGAGGGTGATTCATTGCCATGCTTGTGTGTGTGCGTGTGTGTTTCATTAAGATAGTGATTCCTCACCAAAGTATGCATATATGTATCCTTACACTATTTACATGAATTGTTCATTGCATCTTCAGGAATATTATCTTTCATTAGCAGTTTTTGTCATAGTTGCCTAACCTATTTATGATTTCATTCTTGAAACCCTAGATTTTGATACAGAGTTAGAACTAGGAGTGATGCCTAAGGAAGAAGAGTCAATCCGCCCAAAACTTGAAGACAAAGGCTTGTCTCTGTCCTAGGAGCCTTGTATAATTTTAAGTTGTACTTAGTCTTTTAGAACAGGGCGACCAATTGTATTTAGACTGCCGCTTATTAGGCGATAAACATACTATTTCTGTTGTATGTAGCTTTAAGTTAATATTTATGAGGAATGACATAAACTATTTCTAAGATCATGTTTAGACTTCTAGTACTAAAAGGTTTATAGTTCTGACTAAGCCTCTATCTTTTCAACTGCGATTTTATATCTGTGTCCAACACCTGAACTTCCATCTTGATGAGCACGCCTAACCCGACCAAAGCTTGGGTGTTAACTCTTTGGTTGGCACCTTTAGCTCCACAAAACCTTGCCAAAACCTTATAGTGACCCACCTACAGTAGTCCCACTACAGATAGGGCTCCACACTCCTCGTAGTGGTCCCACCTGCAATTTCATTTATCAGAGTCGTAGATATTGATGTAGATTTAGCCCAGGCATATTACCTTGGGGAAGAAATATCAGTCCAGCCCTAAGAACAGTTATGGAGGCCTATCTTCGTTTAGCATTTATTGCTATTATAATATGTTTATTTTAGTTAGGCAATAGACTATGTATGGTTCGTTATGTAAGTGATGTATGTGATGAACTGATTATAGTGTATGATATTATTTGGGAAGAAATGATAATGACTTATGAAATTGGAATTACTATTAATAGAGGATTTTATTTATACACATCTCTGGTACATTTAAGGGTGTAATCGGTTTGGTCCGGTTTCGAATAAAATTTATGACCAAACTGGTATGTACCGGTTTTACATTTTTCAAAACTGATTATGCACCAGTTACCCTCCTAAATCAGTACCTTGGGTTTTATCGGTTTCTGATCTGGTTTGGTCCGATTTTCCACTATATGTTCATGTCGTTTTTTGAAAGTGTATTGGTTTGTCATACTTCGTTGACACTATTTTTCTTCCCTTAGATGACTAGATTATTTCAAGTTCCACAATAGCTGTATTGGGCATCATTAGTGCAATTCTTGGGACATATTCTTCATTGTTAGACATTATGAAGAGCCCTTGAAACATTCAACTGGTTGAACATTTCAACACTTTTGGTGGGTACTTGTCCAGTTATATGTATGCTATTTTTCATCGCAGCAAATATTACAGGTGACAGATTGTGAAAGGAATCATACCTTTTTGAATGTGAAAATCATCATCTATTTGTACGCAACTTATGCGTGATTGTTGGGATATGATTCTAAGAATTAAGTTTGCTTGCTATGCTTTTGGAATAAATGAATTGGTTGATTTAATTTGGTATCAGAGTAGAGCAAATGTTCAAAGTTTGAATACCCACATCCCAATTCCAAAATACCTTAGAAACCACAAAAGGACCAACAAACAATAGCTTGCAAGTGAAGCAATTAATAGTGAGCATTAAAAAACTAAAGCGGTAATAAATACCAGTAAAAGCTAGAACCACTGAGATACCCAGTCCCCACCATAAATCAAAGCCCTTGACCAATAATCAAGGAACCCAAAACCCTATTTTGATGAACAAGTAATGGTATTGCAAAGATTGAGAATAAGAAAAATCACACAACCGGAGCAACTCAAAATCAACGGTTCAACACCATCAAAGATTCAAAACTAGAGAGAGAGAGAGTACCAATCAGCAATTAGTGAAAAGATATGATGGAGGATGAAGAGAACTTCAAAGGAGTCACGGAGGGGCTGGAGAGGGGGGGATGCAACGAAGGGAGGGCTAGAGTTTTCTGATTTTTGCGAGGGGAATTGAAAGCTAACTTTGAAACGGCACTGTTTGGATTGAAATTAGACCTAAACGGCGTCGTTTCAATAGACGGTTTATTCTAAAAAAAAAATGAGTTGACTCAGTTTCAATTTTGCACTTACAATTTTGCTCCCCCCAGTGGACCTAAGCCACTTAGGTCCAATTTTATACTAAACGACGCCATTTCGTGTTTGGCAGATGTTTATTAGTTTGATCTTGTGATTCTTTTATCCTTTTGGTACATAAATTAATTAAAAAATATTTAAATTAGAAAAATTACAATTAAGTAAACTATTTAATGTGGATTATTTAATTAACTCGTTAAAAAAATAATTAATTATAATTATATTTATGATATTAATTGCTAATTTGTTGCTAGCTTAGAGTATGTCAATGTCTTATGAATCTATGTTAATTGGCAATATATTAAACTTTTTTGTTGTTACATTTTGTATATGATTAATAAATAATTGTATTAGGTATTTTACAAAAAACTATCTAATAAATTAGAACTTCAATTAGATGTAGATGTTAATAATTAGTTAATGATGAATTGGTGATATGTTAATTAATTGATATTCATATCATACATAATTACATTAGATTTTTTTTAAGGAGAACATCACCTCCATAATTACATTAATATTTGTAATTGCTTTGCTCTAAATAACTATAAACTATACCAATACCGACAGTAATACTAATACTATATACTATACTAATAGTGATATTAATACTTTATATAGTTATAGACTTATAGTGAACTTAATACTAACATATTAAGTTAACTATACTATTATACATATATTATGCTATAACTCTTGTAATATATTAATATCTACTAATAATATATATTATACTATTATAGTGTTACTACTATATTATAGTGATATAGTGATACTAATACTATATGTTATACATTATGGAATATATATTATATATTATATAATAATACATTAATACTAAATTATTACTAATACTATATACTATACTGATAGTGATATTAATATTGTATACAGTTATAGTGATTTAGTATAACTATATTAGTATTAGTATAAATATTCGTTAAAAACTTAAGGATATAGTGATTACTGATTAGTATAAATTTATTACTATATATTAGTATTTGTTATAGACTTATAGTGATTTTAATTTAGTATAAGTATATAATAGTTAAGTATAAGTTGATATAACTATCAATATAACTATATCACTTATAGTTATACTAATATTAATAGTATTAGTATTACTAAATCACTGATTCACTATAGTATCATATAGACATATAGTGATATAATATTAATATAATTACTAATGCTATAATGATTTATATAGTTTTTAATGTATAGACTTAAAGTGGATTACTAATACTAATTAGTATTAGGGCATAAAATGTAATTAATATACTAATGTATACTTTCTAATTAAAGCGAAATGTAATTAATATAATAATGTATATTGGTATTACTAATGTATTATGTATCTATCAAAGATTCAAAAGAAATGTGTTGAGAATTTATTAAGCCATAAAATGTTATTAATATATATATTTTATATTTAAAGCATATGATCAAATAAATTTTCATATTAAAGATTAAAATTTTATGTTATAAATCATAATAAAATTATCTTATATATAATTATAATTTATATTATAAATAAAAATTATATATAATATAAGTATATTATATATACTATTAAAAAAATAATTTAAATATATAATATAGTGAACCGGTCCGATCCTAAAAATTATTGAATCGCAACCAGTCCAGGCCAATTTTGGCATTTTTAAAACCGGTTCCAGACCAGACTGATTCCACCGGTTTGGGCTGGTCCGGACCAATTTTTCGGTTAAAATTTACGCCCTTAGGTACATTTAACATTAGTATCTGACTAATCCATTTGCATATTCTGCTGCGGATTATTAGGCTTAGCGTGTGCTCATTGTCTGAATGAACATGTCTCTTGTGTTAAGGATTAGGGTGTTGCAGACCGACTGTCGCTCTTGGCTCCACGGTCCCTCATCGAGTACATTATTGAGGGTCGAGAGCATCACACTAGTTGTTAGATTCCAACAAGTTGTCTCTATTGACCGTCCCTTCTTTAATTTTTTCCTTTTATCCATAAGAAGGGCCCAAACTTTTGGTGTAATGATTTTATTTTTTTCTTTTTTTACATTGTGTTGATTGTACTATAGTTTTTATTGAGAAATGATTTGTATTAGTCTCAAATAGAGGTGAGAGCGAGAGAACTTTTGCAAGAGAAACAGAGAGCGAGAGAAACAGAGAGAATCTATCCGTTTTCTCTCTCATTCTTCTTCCATTTAAGTAAATCCAATCCATTTCAGATAGCGGTCGTAGTCCCTGAGGATTGTCGAACTCCGTGAGTCTTTGTTGTTCCCAACTCCAAAGTCGAGGTCTCTCTCCAAGATTCTCGAAGAAACCCGACGTTGAGTGCAGAAGAGCTTTGAGCATAAAGTTGTACGAGGCGAGCAACGTGGGTCAAGTCTATGAGGAGGCGAACGAGACGGAGATGGTGCGATAATTGGGAACGATGCGGTCTCTTCTTGACGCTCCAAGAACGATGCAGACTTCTTGAAAACTGTTCTTGAGTTTTCATTTGCAAGGATCTGGTTCCAGTTTCACGCAAGGCTGCATGGCAGCCGCTGAAAATGTTGGTCGACGGTTTGTGGATTTAGTTTCGGTTGTACCCCAGCCTCTTCCCGAGTTGGTTGTGTCACACCGTCTGCCGAAAACCAAGGATGGAAAGCTTTTCTTTTAGTTCTCCAAGGAGGAAATATTTCGTTCAGCAGAACCTTTCAGGTTCTCGATAGTTTTGAAGTTTCTTCAAAATCGACCTTCTTTGGATGCCATCAGGACCTTCATTCGAAATCGATGGAGTCTTGAAGGCACTCCAGTCATTTTGACCATGAGGCGTTCTAGAAATGTGTTTGTATGGATGGCTTCGGAGGAAGATTGCATGAAAGCACTGTCAAGGGAAGCTTGCGATATTGACTAGATCCCATACCGTGCATTCCATTGGACACTAGATTTTAAGGAGGAGGAAGAACCATCTATTGTTTCGGTCTGAATTGTATTACCAGGTTTGCCTCCTAACTTTTATCATGAATCTATTCTTAAAATTTTAACAGCCCCGATAGGTAGATTTATTATGCGTGATAATCCCACGCGTTGTGCGACTCACACCGATGGTGCGCGTATCTGTGTGGAGATAGATGCTGCCATTGAGCCTCTTTCTCATTTTTGGATTGGGACTCTTGAGTTGGGGTCTAGTCGTAAGCAAGAAATCGTGTATGAAATGTTGCCCGCATTCTATTCTCAATGTATAATTCAAGGGCATAACGTGCGCACTTGTCGGGCTGGGAAAAAGAAACCAGAAAATAGATCTTGGGTTTGGCAACAATAAACTGTTGTTGAAGAACAAGAAACTGTTGTTGAAGAGCCGAAAGAACCTGTTTTAGAAGAACCTGGGGTGGAAGATCAAACGATGTTGGTTCAGGAACTGAAAGATTTAACGTTTCCTTCAGTTACTGCGGTAAAAGAAGATGCATAAAATATTAGTTCGGAGGTTAATCTGTAAATCGGGGCCTCCGCATCAGCTTTGTTGATTGAAGAGTTGGATGTGGATAAAGAACATGGTGAGGATCCTAATACGGAGGGTTCGGTACAGGAGAGGCAACATAAGGTAATAATGGAAAGGGATGATGTGATGCATGATACATTTGCTCTGATGCTGGAGGCAGAGGTGGCTACGAAAATGTTGGTTAAGGACGTATCTGTTAAACATACGGAGATGGATATAGAGCAAAGGGATGAGGACCAAATGAAAAAGGATGCTTTCTGTTTGGAAGAAGGATCGCTGTTGGATCCGGAACCTGAAATACATGCCAAAGTGTTTCCGCATGACAAAGATTATCATACGGAAATAGAGGAAGAAGCCGGGAAGAGGAAATATAACAAAAAAAAATTCGAGAAAATCAGGAGTTCTAATAGAGTGATTACTTGAGCCACAAAATTTTCTTTATGACAGGTTCTATTTTAGTGTGGAACATCAAGGGACTCAAAACTTCTATGGGACATTTAAAGAGTTTGCTTGCTCAGTAAGTTTAAACCGAAGATAGTAGTTTTGTTGGAGCCTTTCCAGAATTTTGATAAAACTCAATCTTACATGCGGGCTCTTCACTTTGATAATGTAATATATAATGAAGAAGTTGGTGGGAAAATATGGGTCTTGTGGATGAATGATATGGCTGTGCAAGTTATTTGGATGACATCATAGTTCTTGTCTTTAAGTATAGCGGAGGTGGATTTTCAGTTTTTGGGTAACTTTATATATGCAAAGTGTAATATGATGGATAGGCGGATTTTATGGGAGGAGTTGAGGTGGAATAATCTGAGTGAGAATCCTTGTTTGTTTGCTGGAGATTTTAACATTATTCGTTTGGATTTGGAAAGGAGGGGTGGTAGATCAAGGCCAATAGCTGCTATGGATGATTTTAACCGATGGATTCATGAGGGTGGATTGCTTGATTTAAATTCACATGGCAGTAAGTTCTCTTGGTGTAATGGTTAGCGTGGATTAGCTAGAGCTTGGGCTAAACTGGACTGTGTTCTACTTGATGCTAATTTAATGTCTACTTTCCCTAATGCGACTTGTTCGTATTTGCCAAGGACGACTTCGGATCATTGTCCCATGCTAATAGAATTCCTTAAGGACCATTATTCCTATGGCCCTTCTTCATTTCGATTTCAACAAATGTGGGTTGAGCATTCGGAGTATATAGATTTTGTAAAGAATGTGTGGTCTATACCGGTGGTTGGGACGGGGCTTGTTAAGCTTTCTAGTAAGCTTAAAAAAGTTAAGGTGGCTCTTCGTGAATGGAATAAGCGGGTGTTTAGAAGGGCTAATGCTCATATTGCATCTCTGGAAGTGAAGGTTGAAGGGCTTGAAGGGCGTCTGCAAAGAGAATGAGATATAGATGCCGAGAGGGAGCTTGTAGTGGCCTCTGCTGAGTTGTCCTCTTGGAGACGTAGGGAAGATATCAGATTAGCTCAAATGGCAAAAATAAAATGGAATATAGAATGTGATCGTAACTCTAAATTCTTTCATGTGTGGTTAGCTAATAAAAGACGTAAAAAAATTCAAGGAATGAGAACTCCGAACTGGATTGAGTTCAATTCACCGGAATAAATTCATAATGGTGCCGTTGATTATTTTGCGGATTTCCTTAAAAATACTAATCAGTTAAGAGCACTTTCGGATTTATCACATTTGATTTCGCCGATTATTGGAGAAGAGGATTATACCCGCCTTTGTTGTATCCCTTCCTTGGATGAAGTCAAGGAGGCTCTCTCTTCTATTCCTATAAACAGTTCTCCTAGGCCAGATGGTTTTGGAGTATGTTTTTTTTAAAAGTTGCTGGGAGGTGATTAAGATGGATGTCTTGGTAGCTATCTCTGAATTTTTTCTCTCTAAAAAACTTCTAAGGTTTTATTTGGCTTCTTTTATTGTGCTTATTCTGAAGACAGATGTACCTACATGATTTGATAAATTTAAGCCGATAAGTCTTTGTTCGGTATTCTATAAAATTTGTTCAAAACTTATTGTGAATCGTCTGGCAAGTTTTCTTCCAAAATTAATATCCCTTGAGCAATGAGCTTTTATACCTGGGAGAAGTATATTTGAAAATATTAGTATTACTCAGGAAATGGTTCATTCCCTGAATAAGGTTTCTCATGGAGGCAATATTATGATTAAAGTTGACATGGCCAATATGATCCTGTAGATTGGAATTTTTTGTTAAAGGTCCTCCATTGCTTTGGATTTCCTCCTTCTTTTTGTGAATTAATTTGTGCTTGCATTTCGAATATTTGGTACTCTGTAATGCTAAATGGTACGATGAAAGTTTTTTTCAAGATGGTTGTGGGTTACGTCAGGGGATCCATTATCGCCTTATCTATTTATTATTATTCAGGAAGTCCTTTCTCGTCTTTTGAAACAGAGTGTGGCGGCAAACAAGATTGGGCAATTCTCCCAATCTCGAGGTACTCCTTAGATTTCTCATCTTATATACGCAGATCACATTGTAATTTTTTTGAATGAGAGTAAGAAATCTGTTGAGGAACTTTTATTGGTGTTTGAAAAATATGAAGCATGGTCTAGCCAGATGATTAATAAAAAAAAAACATCCATATTTTTCTCTTCAAAAATTTCTGTTGCTCATAAGAGAGCTCTAAAAAGGTTGACAGAGTTCTCGAAAGGTTCTTTTCCCTTTAAATATCTGGGGTTTCCATTGGATTGGGGCGTCTAAAACATGTGCATTTGGAGGAGATGGTTAACAAAGTCTGGAACAAAATTAGCGGCTAGAAAATGAAGCTCCTTTCCTCGGGTGGCCGTTTAATACTTCTTCGGCACGTGCTTTCTAGTATGACTTTATATTTATTTATTGTTTTGCAAGTTCTCCAATCTATTATTAAAGTGTTAAACCGTATGATGAGTACATTTTTCTAGGGTGAGGTGAATGGTAAAGCAAAAAAAAAGTGGGTGGTATGAGACAATATTTGTAAGCCAATAAAGGAAGGGGGTCTGGGTTTGCGTAACTTAGAGGTTATGCAAAAAGCATTGCATATGCGGCTTGCATGGAATTTAATTCAAGGTAAATCCTTATGGAAAATTTTTTTTAAAGGAAAATATGTGGGCTCTTCACCTTGGTCTCTCATTGATATGAAAAAAGGAACGAGATTTTAGAAAATGATAGTTAAGAGTATTCCCGATGTGCTGAATAATTCAAAGTGGAGAGTGAGGAGGGGAATATTTTATTTTGGTATGATAAATGGAGGGATAGGGGTTCGTTATTTGAGGATTTCCAGATTGTGAGGACTCCGTTGCTTAAAGTTAAGGAGTGTAAATTGAATAATAGTTGGGATATGGAGTTGTTGGTTTCGTTAGTGGGTCAAGACAATGTGGATGATATTATAGAGGCTTTGGCCGGTTGTAAGGAGGGGTCTGATGTGTTGATTTGGACTAAACATGAGAGTGGTAATTTTTCTACTAAATCAGCTTGAGATTGCATTCTAATGAGAGGGTCAAGTTTGGATTGGCATTCTTGGATGTGCCATAGGTTGTTGCCTCTTAAAATTTTGGTTTTTATGTGGAGAGCATGGAATATGGCTTTGAGCGTTGATGATAGTCTTAGACAGATTGGGATCCCGATAGTTTCTTGTTGTGATTGTTGTGAAGTAGGTAAGTATGAGGATCAAAATCATGTTCTGTTTGGAGGAGAGTTTGCTACTAACATATGGTGTTATTGTGGTAATATTTTTGGTCTACCTCTTGGCCGTACTTGGATGGAGACGGTGATGACCTGGTTTAGACGTCAACCGACTCTCAAGTGGGAATTTTTGTGAGGCTACTTCCATCGATTATTAGTTTGCATCTTTGGTGTAGAAGATGCACTGCCCGTATGGAGGGGCGCACTCAATCTATCAGTGCGGTTTGGCATACTATTAAGAATTGGATGGGCTCAATAAGTCAAGACATGAAAAATGTTAAGAAATGTTCTACGTACGAATTGTAGATTTTACAAGCTTTGCAAATTACGCCTAAAGTCTCCGTGAGACAGTATTTAAAGCTTGTGGCTTGGCAAAAACCTGCTCAAGGGTGGTTTAAATTGAATACAGATGATAGTAGTCTAGGAAACCCAGGTTCTACAGGGCTGGGTGGTATTATTAGAAATGATCAAGGACACTTGGTTCATACTTTTAATTCTCATATTGGCTTCGGTTCAAATAATAGAGCTTAGTTGTTAGCTTTGTTACAGGGTCTTAAAGCCTGTTAAAATATAGAGATTAATTTTGAGGAAATAGAATTAGATTCTCAAGTGATAATCTCGTGGTGGAATAGGAGGAGATGTGGAGTATGGTATTTAGAGGATTTTTGGGAGGATATACTTGTCCTTATGGACTCGATGGTTTGGGTAGCTCGGCACGTTTATAGGGAAGGAAATAGAGTTGCTGACTGGTTGGCTCGGAGCGTGGCGGCTGGTCTTAACACGGAATGGAATATTATTGGGGATTTGCCTACGATCTTCGAGGATTAATTCGATTGGATAAACTTGGTTTACTATCTTTGCGTTGCTGTTAGAGTCAACCCTCAGGTGATGTTTGGTCGCTGTGTTGGTTTGGTAAGACTTTATTGTCTATTTGTGTTGTGCTAACTTTTTTTTGCAGGTGGGGTTTTGTTGCTTGTTTTGTTTTTTTTCTCAGTCTTTTTGTTTTTTGGGTAGCAAAAACTAGGTTATTTTGATACTTGGTTTTGGAACTTTATATTGTATCCTCAGGTATTGGTCTGTAACTACGATTTTCCTTCGCTATAAGTGAGTGTTTATTAATAAAATTGGGATGAGATCACTAGTGGATAAGTGATTTTCGGCTCTTTAATAATAATAATAATAAAAGTCTCAAATAGACAAGTTCCATGCAAACCCTTACAAAAAAGTAGACCCCACATTAAGAAAATGTAAAAAAAAATTATTCTTTATTAGTGAGATTCATTTTTTTACAAAAGACTTTTATGAGACTTGTCTATTTAGATCTTATATCTAACATTACTCATTTTTATTTGGAACACTTTATTCTCTATTTTTCTTGTATTGTTGAATGCTCATTAAAATATAATATTAGTAAGGGTAAAAAAATCAGAAAATGTGTCGAACAAACTAAATCGAACCTACCAATTTGGTCTATTACGATTCTTAAGAATTGAAACCGAATCAAAACTGGTTCGATACTGGTTTTCATATTTTAAAAACCAGTTTGGACTGAATGAAACCGAACCGAAATATATATTTAATTTCTTATATTATATATAAAATATGTTAATATAATTTTTTATATTATGTATTATATACTAATTAATAGAATATGAAATCAACATCTTATTATTCATGCTTATTAATCTTATAAAATAAAATTAATATAATATTTGATATAACATAAAATCAATCTTATAAATTTAATAAAGCATTTGATATAACACATAAATTTTTATTTTTCCTTTGAAGAGTATTTGTATTTAAAAAAAAGTGGAGTAGAGATTGAAATTTGGCAGTGTTCAAAATTGACAGATTTCCATCCACGAGTAGAGATTAGAGTTGGATAATTCAAAAATCAAATCACACCTGTAAATCAAGTCGAACTAAATCGAAATTTAAAAAATTAAAAGTTTCGATGTTGGTAATGAATTAATCTGTATCAATTTTCAGATTTTTAAAAATGATTTATATTGATTTAATATTAAAATATGTCTAAAATGAACCGAAACCAAATCAATTAGGCCCCTAAATATTAGCATCCAAAGAACATATTAAAATTGAATAAATGCCTTTAGTTGTATAGGTGGATCCAATGGTCGACTTCAGCCTTTAGGACCTCAGGTGCAGCGTTAAGCAACCGCGCCGAAACCGACTTGAGTGAAGCATGCCAAAACACAAAAAAATGGCGCGCCAACTTTTGGAGCCAAACCTCACTTTTTCTTTCCTTGGCGCGAAAAATCTTTAATTGTTTTTTTCTTTTTCGCTTTTAACAAAAACTTAGCAGAGTTAGCATTGAACCAGATCAAACACTGGCTCACCGAACGAGTGACTTTTATCCTTCCATTGGCACCATTCCCCAGATCTTCAAACGAGGCTGGTTCGCTCCTTCGCCCTGCGGGGTCTGTGCTAAATATTTTATTTCTGTTTTTTGTTTTCACTCTCATTTCTTTTGGGGTTTGATTCCGTCAGTGACTTCTGGGGTTTGGGTTTGTTGTTGCGGTTGGAAAAATGGTGGACACGGTGGTAATCGACTTGGACGAGGACCCGAAGGATCGGAAGATGAACAGTCAGGACCGACCAAGGAAGACCCAGAAGCGAAAGAGGGCTTCTTTGGCACCAGAGCCCCCGAACCCTGAGGAAAAAGCGGCCCAAATCGAATCTCTTCGCGTAGAACTCGCTGGATTGTTCAAATACTATAAGGAAGTGAAGAATGAGAGAGTTGATTTTGACTTGGGTGTATGCAATTCGAACAATGCGGTGGTTGCGGCGTCGATGGAAGAAAGTGAGCTTCCGTTGTCGAGGCTTGTGGAAGAGATTTACGAGAAGGTGAGGGGAAATGGGATGACGTTGGCGTCGGTGAAGAGCACTGTTCTCTTTGTGGGGCAGAGGATGATGTATGGGGTGCCGAACGCGGAGGCGGATGTGCTGGAGGACGAGTCCGAGGAGTGCCTTTGGTGTTGGGAGGTGATAATTATGAGCTTCCCTGGATTTTTGTTGGTTCTTGCTTAATGGATTTGCTGTAATAAAAATGCGTTCCACCGTGTTTGAATCGGTATTGGGGTGACATCTTCTCGGTTGTGGTGATTGTCGTGCATGTCTGATATGGTGTTGGTTTTTTATAAGTTCTTACTTGGTTAGGGTTTTTATTTACTGTTTTGCTATCTGGGTTTCTTTGTTTCAGGCGGTTTTCGGTTGGCGTGCTTAATTTGATGTTAGGGGATGGGATACGTATTGTAAATCTGTTTAGGTTGTTGATGGTGTTGGAAGAGGATGTCCTGGGCATTACTTGCTTTGCTTAGGGCGTTTAACATTTCCTATTTGCCTTTTCATTTTTGGTTGTGGCACGACGGGAATGTTCTAGATATTAATCTTTATTGATCTCGTGTCAATATTTTCTAGTTAGTTTTCAGCTGGTAATAACATTAACTTTAGTGGTAGTTTCTGAATGCTTCATCGTTACTCTGCATTTTTTTGCATTGTAGTATGCTTATTGTTGGATCCAATCTCATTTTCCAAATCAATATATTTTGTATCCGCCTTAATGATTGATGTGTATGTGAATCATGCTCAAAATTCCCTTGCTATGGGGACATGCCTAAAAATGCTCGTGCATTCAATTTGGAACTGAGAGTGAACAGTTTCATTAATTTATGCAAAATATCACTATTCTTTTATCTGCTTTATGTGTTTATCGTTCTTGATCTTTAACATGGTATCTAAAATGGGTTAATAATAATCCTGTTTAGTTTTATGGGATATTTTATATTTTTGCTATATTATTTTTTTTTTTCATTTTCTGTGTATCACGTTCTCTTGATCTTTGTTCTTTAATTTGCAGAGCTTACTGGATATGTGTGTGTGCGTGTCTTTTTGCAATGTATTGAGTTGGTGTTGGGTGTCCTGAGTCTTTCTTGTGTTCCTATGTGCAGTGTTATTTGTTATCGCATTTTACCAAATTTTTTGGGGGAATAGCAGCTTACAGTTCATTGTGTCTGTAGGATACATTGAACCTTTTTTTTTTTTTTTAAATTTCTCAATCTCTGTTTATTTGGTTTATCTAATCTCCGCAGGTGTATTAATTGAATTTTTTTTATTACTTATCTTATAGACTAGAGATGTGAAGTTAATTCCAAGATCTGCGCGTGTAGCATTGAACTTCAGGCGTGCATGTCGTAAAAAGATCCACGAGAGGATTACTGCTGTTTCTGGTAAGTATTTGAGTCAATATATGGCTTAATTTATTCATTCATTTTTTTTTTCTTGCAGTACATAAGCATATTCAGATAGAGGCGTAGGGTTTCAATTTTCATCTTTGTTCTTATTCTTTGCTTCCGGTCTGATTGAATTTAATGAAGGCAGTGGCCATAAAGTGAATTGGCTTATACTTTATGTGCCATGGTTAAGGGCAGGGGTGGAACTACCTTAAGGCTTTGGCCCCCCCAAAATTTTTAAAATTTGATGAAAATTAGGTTTTAGAAGGTGTTTTTATAAAGTAGACTATATAAAAATTAGTATTTGGCTCCTCCAAAATTATTTTTTCTTAACTTGACCCCCCCCAAACTAAATTTTCTGGTTCTGCCCCTGATTAAGGGTTTGTTGTTTGTCATCAATTATGACTGATTTGTGCTGAAAATTGTGTAGCATGATCATTAATGAAAATAGCAGAGGTGAGTTGAGATTGGTAACACGACTTGGGGTGCAGTGCATTTATTTTTGTTAATTGTACTGACTGACCTTTGACAGAATCTTCACATGAATATAACCTTTGTTCTGAAGAAAATAAAGGACAAAACAATAAACTAAAGGTGGGGAGGGGGTTGCTTAAGGGGAACAGCATTCCGTGTTTTCCAAAATGAGGTTAGAGAGGGAAATGAGTCAATGGAAAATTTCTATAAAGAATGTGTAGAATTCAAATAAGTTTCCACTTTTCCATGTTGGACATTCATCTGCTCTAGGTCAAATTTTGGCAATTGCTGTCGGGATTTTGCAGTCTTGAGAATGTTTCCTCTTTGGGGGGCATGATTCTCACATCATCATATGTATTGATGATTTTAAAATATTATGTTTTCAAGCATGATGGGAATCAACAAGCCACAGGCAATAGAAATTGCGATCCCTCTCATTGATTGGACAAAAGGGAAAAAGTTTAAAGCTCCAAACAAATGGTGCATAGGGAGTTATAGAGTAATTAAGTCAGGAGTTTCATACAGATGTATTCCGATGTATTGCAGAACTTTGGTAATATTTTAAGGCTGTTGATCATTTTTCTATCTGCAGATATTCATCCTGTGTCTTGCAGTCTAATATAGTTTGTGTCATGTATCAGGAATGATGGCAGCATTACAAAACTCTGGGAGTGATGGGAATTACAAGCGTGACCTTTGCAAGGCATCTGAAAAGCTTGTTAAAGTGCATAATGAAGGAGATATTCGTTCATATATGGAGAATCTGTTACAGAAAAATGGAGCAGACATGTACGTATTTGCAGTTGGTCTATCAGTTTGTGTGCTTTTAATTTGTTTTTCTAACATTTTCTCTGAACTTGCTGTTGTAGGGCTGAAAGGGAAGCAAAACGTGAAGAGAAACTGCTAGTCAAAGAATTGGAAAGAAATAAAAGAGAAGTTGAAAAGGAGAAGAAAAGACTGGAACGTGAACTTCAAAAGGAAAAAGGGCAAGCTGTAAGTGCGATTTATCTTTTAATGGAATTTATTTATGGTAGAAAATTATTCCTTATAATTCTTGGAGTGTTCTGGTTTACAAAATTCTTAAATCATAGTCATTACTTTCAGATTACATGGTTAAGATGTTATGGCATTAGCATTTATTACGTATACTAATTTAACATTTATCATCATAGTGTTATTTCATTTAACACACTTTATAAGTGATAAAATGTTGATGTGACAAAATCTCATCCGTTTAATTTTGAAAAGAATGGTTGTATCATTAAAGAATTCCATGTGGTAGAATACATTAGGAATTCTAGGGGATCTTGATTATGGTTGCTTTTCTAATAGTCTTTACTTTGGCTATATGTTTGAGTTTGTAGATTATGGAACTTTTACAACTTACAATAAAGAAGTAAAAAATAAACTAAAAATAAGTCTCACATAGATGCAATGGCTTCTTGTGCAGAACAAGATCTTTACATTCTTGCAAAGAGCTTTGTTTATGGAATGTTCTGTATTTATGTGAGGATACTATTTGATGTGTATCTGAATAGATAAGTGTTGAAGCCATTGATCTAATGAAGTTTTATATTGCTGACTCAACTGTTGTAAGTTCTCTTTGCTTGATCATTTCCTGCTTGCTTATATTCATTTGAAGCAGGAACAAGAAGCTGAGAAGGAGCAACGGCGTCGAGAAAAGGAAGAAGCTGAACTGAAAAAGCAACTTTCTATACAAAAGCAAGCTTCAATCATGGAACGTTTTCTAAAAAGAAGCAAAACTAGCCCATCATGCGAGCATGACAAATCTTCAGCCAAAGCAACCACATCTGATTCATCAAGTCAAAAATATGAAAACATGCTTGTTGCTGTAACTAATGTGATGGACTGTATCCTTTCATCAAATGATATCGATGCGAGTGAGATCAGCAAGTATGTCTCCTTTATCATTCTGTTTAGCGTTGTGAGCTATCTTCCTCAAAAACTCTTGTATCTATTTTTTTTCTCTTACATTATGCAGGTCGCACTTGTCATCTTGGCGCCACTTAGGTCATTCTCTTCGTTCAAACAGAAAACAGCATTGGGGTGTACGTCGTAAGCCTAAGACCGAACTATTTAAGGAAATTAAGCTCTCAATTAGTAGAGGACTGGCTCATGATGATGACATGAACATAGATAAGCTTGCAGATGGATGGGGAGAAAGGATTTCTGATGAAAGATCATGCCATAATAATGTGGATAGTTCCCTGCCCGTTGTCAATAAGTGCAACCGAGGGAAACAGCTATTGCAGTTTGATAAGAGCCACAGACCTGCATTTTATGGTATTTGGCATAAAAGAAGGTAAGCTATTGGCACATTAGTTTGACTTTTGTTTTCCATTTTGTGAGTCCAAGCTTAATCTTATTAGAATATTTTAGAAAAAGCAGAGTTTTCTGTGAAAAATGTTCTTGTAGACTAGCTTATAACTTATCAGCCTACAATGCTTAATTTCTTATGGATGTGTCAAATAATTAATTTCTATGTCATGCTTTTTTGGATAACTATAGGTGGACAATTCTAATCTATATGCGAGCATGCCTCTTCTTCACTTCCATGGGTCATGATGAGCTTTTAGAATGCATACTGCATGTTTATGATCAACATATTCATCAGCATAAGGATACATAATTCAGTTTTAAGTACATGAGAGGTCAAGATTTTTAGATAATGGTTTCTCTTCAACTGAAAATTTGACATATTGAGATATAAACCTAAATTTATGGTGTATGACACAAAAAGGTAAGCTATTGTAACATTAGTTTGATGTTGTCTTCCGTCGTGTGGGACTAAGCTTGATATTATTAGAATGTTTTAGAAAAAGCAGAGTTGTCTATCAGGTGTTCTTGTAGATAACTATCTTATTAGTTGTTGGCCTGCCATGCGTAATTTCATACGAATGCATCAATAATGGATTACTAGGTTATGCTTTTGTAGATTACTATAGATGAGCATTTCTAATTAATTTGTGTGCATTTCTCCTTTTCAATTCAATGGGTTGCGATGAGCTAGCATTATACATAATGTATGTTTGTGATCAACATATTCATCAACCTATAAGCATGTTCATGATAACAAAAGATCAATAATCTTAAAAAGATGAAGAGGCTTGGGGGGGGGGGGGTTTAAATTCTCCTTCCTTGGGAGCTCAACATATGTATTCTTTACTTGCTTAAATAATTTTTCCTAGTTCAACTGTAAACTTTGCGTATTGAGTGCTCCCCTTCAAAATTGTTAGTGGAGAAGAGAAACAAATTAGAATTGGAAAGAGGTTCAATCAATGGAGGATGAAAAAAAAGTTGTGCTTCAAGTTTTTAAAATAAAAAATAAATTTTTAAGCTTTTAGAAAATCTTATACATACTTTTAATTTTTAAATGTAACAAAAAAATAAATATTGGATTAAATTGTTTTTCTATTGCCCAAAACTAAATTTATTTATATTTCTTTAGATTTTTGAAAAAAGTATTATATTTTTTTTGGAAAAATGGCATTATGGATTTTTTAAGTCCAAGATGGTTATTTTAAAATTTTTAGGGACCGAAAAGAATTTTTATAAAATCATTGTAAAGAGACATGGGAGGACAATGGATTTTCTGTGGGCCAGCCCCCTTCCGTTTGCCCCTAGGTGTGGATCTTAGTAATGAGATTTGTTTTTTTTTAATAAATGATTAGCATCAAGATTGTAAAAGTAATCAGAAAAATGTTTCATTAAGTTTTAACCCACCATATAAATTTTGCTGTTTCTCTGTTCAAATATTTAGACTATTTGTTTTTTTTTTTATTTTTTTTATTTTTTTTATTTTTTTATTTTTTTATTTTATGGAAACAGACTTCATTTCATTCGATGAACCGAAGTTACAGTTGTGACTTATCAATATAGGAAAAACCTAGACTACAAGTCAAATTACGCATCTGCTCTGGGGCACTCCCGCATACAAATTCCTTTGTGGCTGACATTGTCTTAATTTCTATAAAATTCTCTCCTAACAGAGAGAGCGCTCTGTAAAAACAGAATTGAATGACCCATTTTCCAAAAGAAGAGAAGTACTAGCCCCCTCCATCCTTCCAAGTAGGAGTACGAGACTCTGTTGCTATGGACACTAAGTCCAATAGCCTATTTCTTTTTTATTAATTATTAAACGCAAAAAACTGCAAAAAGTAAATATATTAAAAAATACAAAAATACATAAAAAAATTGCAAGTGGGGGCTTTGGGTTTCATCTCTTTATATCCCGTTGCCCCTTCTACTTTCTTTATTCTTTATTCTTTTCCTTTTATTTTCTTCTTCTCCTTCCTATGATTCTTCATTGCTGTTGCCCCCCTCCATTGCACTCTTCCTAGCCTGTCCCCCACTCTGCTACCGCCGCCCACCACGAGCACCGGCATGAGCCCAGTGGCGCGCCCACCGCAAGCATCGGCTTCTCGAGCCCAGATGGCACGGGCACCCAGCTTGCACGGACACCAACCTCCACTGCACAAAAGACCCTCCTACGCATGAGCTTCGCCGCACGACGACGACCATAGCATCGCCCGCCGCTCTCGACCATCTCTTGCTCCAGTTGCGTTCGTTCCAGGCAGCTCACCACCTCACTAGGGCTTCAAACTTACCTTTTTGTGCAGCCTCTTCTCTCTTGTTATTTTTTTCTTTTTTCTACCTCCTGCTATGCCTGTGACCCCCCTCCCCTTACGGTTTTTTTTTGTCCTCACGAACACCTGCCAGCCCATCGATGACCATCGCACCAGGCGGCACTCATCATGAGCCTGACCATCGCATGACCTTTTGATGGCCATTGCACAACCACCCATTGATGACCGTCACAGCCACCTAGGCGGCTCCAGGTTGCACATCCATCATGTGCACTGGCACCCATCGCACAGAGCACGGCCATTGCACACTGCACGAGCACCATCGCACATCCAAACTCGACCGGCACATCCCACCCTGCAACCAAATAGGCGGCACTTCCAAAACCCAGAGAATTTGTGGATTTGTGAAGGCGAACAGAGACGAAAGAAAATTGTTGAGACTGGGATCACCTCCTTTATTAGACCTATTAAAAACATAGAAAAGAAAGGAAAACACAAACGTAAACTAGAAAAACAAGAAGGGAGTGAGGGGGCAGGAGCCAAAGCTCCCACCCCCTCAAGCTAGTTGTGGCTTGGGGAGGTTTTCTTAGAGAGAAGGTGATGGTTCTCTCTAGCTCTAATGCATGATCAAGACATACAGTGCCTGCCCCCACCTTGTTTTAGGTAAATGCAGGTATGATCAGCTTGAGTTGTCTGCTGAAGTTTGGTGTGTTCTTTTTATATACTTACAACTTCTTATTCTCTTCTTCCACAATTTATGGGATGCTTGTGGAATGAGATGAGATGATAAATCTGTGAATAATAGTGAAATGATTTGAGTTATGATGTTTTATGGGGTTTTGGAAAAAGAGAGAAAAAATTAAATATAAATATTATAAAGTTAAAATATTGTTAGGAAATAATTTTTTAATATAATTTTTATTTTGGGATTTGTAAAAGTTGAATTGTTTTTGTGTTTTGTTTAGAAGTTTGGAAAAATTGTAATGATTAGGTAATGATTAGATAAAAAAGTTGAAGATTTGAAATTGAGAAGTGTTTGTGTTTGAATGATATTTGGGAAGGAAACGAGATGAGATGAGAGATGTAACCATCCCATCTTCCAAATTACCCCTTATTCTCTTCTCCTAGTCACTTTAAAGCCAGATTTTATTTCTACTTTTCCTGCCTTTGATATATAATAGTAGAAAATTGAATATTCTGACATTATATAAATACCTCATAGTCTAGCTTGCTTGAGATGTGTATGGATTTGCATTAAGATACAACTGATGTACCACATTGTTGTTAAATTTGACTGAGATGCCTCACTTGGGGTGTTGCTTAGATGCTTAGAATCCTACACAGTTGAGTTTGGCATTGATGTACTGTGATTTAATCCTTCTTTCCAGTCATGTTGTTTGCCCACGCCGCCCTTTTAAGAAGGATCCAGATGTGAATTATGAGGAGGATAGCGATGAGGAATGGGAAGAGGTACTGACATAGTTTTGTAAATGACATTAAATATTATAATGCTTACACCCTAAAAAAAATTTGAATTTTTTGAATTAATTTTTTTTACCTATAAAAAAAATATTATGATGCTTACATCCAAAACTAACATCCTAATTGTCCAGGATGACCCTGGTGAAAGTCTTTCAGATTGCGATAAGGACGAAGATGAAGACATTTTGGAGGAAGGATGTTCAAGAGTTGATGATGAAGATGAAAGTGAAGATGGTTTTTTTGTACCTGATGGCTATCTTTCCGAAAATGAGGTTTGAGCTCTACCATTTGAGATCCTGTGTTTTGCCCTTTCTCATTTTAATGGCCCAATGGAACTTTCTCTCTTAATCCCTTCCTTTTCAAGAACAAGTAAGATGATGTTTATATTGGTTCATAAACTATAAATATGATGAAAGTGGCTACAACTTTTTAACTAGAAGTATGAGAGTGTGGGATCTCATTGAAGCATTTCATTCACGCTGATGTTGGAAACCTGTTTAGTGTACTCTTTTAGGGTCTTAAAAAATCCTTGTTTAAATATTATTTTGCTTTAAGTTTACTCAGATTTACCCTTATGCTTGTGGTAATGAAGATATAATGATGTGACTGTAAGCAGAGGAATCTTTCATTATGATGTGGATTTGCATTTATCTGGATTACACCCTTCTCTTTCTCATCTTATTCTTCTCTTTTTATTTATTTATTTTTTTAATTTCTTTGAAGTGGACCCTCTAGAACATAACTAAAAATTATGAAAGATGGAAAGGAACCCAAACCAACTTATGAGAGTATCACTTTAAATTCACTGTTTGTTTATCTGACCAGAGGAGAGATCTGGCCATAGGTTCAACTGTCTTGTGCACCCTCCAGACAATTCGCCTAACCTAAAAGCTCAGTCTATAGGATCTCTTCTTGCAAGCACTATCAAAGCTACATGAAATACTATTTTGAAACTTGCTTGTTTTGTGTGTGCAGGGAGTACAAGTTGACCGAGTGGAAAGCAATGGAGTTGAAGTCAGAAGCTCACCTAATTGTAAGCCGGACCTAAAGAACCAGGAGTTCTGCTCATTGCTTCGACAGAAAAAGTGTTTATACAATTTGACGGAGCAGGCTCTTAGGAAAAACCAGCCATTGATTATATTAAATTTGATGCATGAGAAGGCTGCTTTGTTAGCGGCTGAAGATCTTAGTGGTACTCCTAAACTGGAGCAAACTTGTTTGCAAGCTCTGAGTATGTGTGCTTTTCCTCATGGTCCACCTGTAGAGATCTCAATTGAAAATATGCAAGATGAGGATCAAGAAGCTTGTCTATCTGGTGGCAAAGGTAGCACCACTCCGATGTCAATTGTGAATGCTATACCGGAATCAGAATTACCTACAATTGTAAGTTCTGTGTTTCATTTCTGTTGGGGTGAGCAGTGATACTTTCAGATATATTTTGGTGTTGCCATGGATTTTACTATGGTGGCTTGCAATCCTTTGCCCTTGGTTAAAACTGTAGTCATGCTGATTTCAGGTGTCTGTGATTCGGTCATCCCCTCAGGGAATCAACAAGGTTGTAGAATCTTTACAGCATAAGTTACCTGCTGCCTCAAAGTCTCAGTTAAGGAGTAAAGTGCGTGAGATATCAGATTTTGTGGATAATCATTGGCAGGTCAGTGACTTTTCTGTGTGGTGATGCATTTTTCAAGCATCAGTAAAGAATAATAAAATAAGAATTTTTTTATAATTCAACGTATAACATTAAGCCACATTAGTTTGTGAGGTCACTTGTAAAAATCTCCTTATAAATTGGCAAAGTTTACCCTAAAAGGGTAGAAAAAATAAATAGAATATCATAATTGAAAATTTTATTTTGTGCTACATAGAAACTTACTTCCTTGGAAGTCTTTTAAACCCAGATGCACCTAGCAATCTACATTCTGCTCAATGTTTAAGGTTGCTTTTGAATCCTACAAGAAATTTGAAAAATATGAAAACGAATAAAAGGATGCGACAAATAGTAATTTTTATGGGAATAAATCTCCTTGACTAATGGATAACTATAACCTTGCTGATATTTTAAGTTCAAAATTTCATATTTCCGAATACTTAGAAAATCTCCCTTCCCTTAATTGCAAAAATATGAATACCCAATCCACTTGATGAATGCAGTGCACAGCACTTGTCACTTCTGGTGTATGATAGTTTATTCCAAATTTTTTACTCCAACAAAGGTTAGTACATTGTTTCTCAGCACAAAATAAAGCGGGAAAGAGAAAGGAGATTGGGTAAGATAGGCAGAGGTTGAACAGATAAAAATTGGTGAATTAAATTACTGGCATCAGTTTTCACTTGTCTCTCCTTGATGCACCAACCTATTTACCTAATAAAGCCCTCCACCAATTGACCACTTTCTGCCTGTACAGAGGACTTGAATGATTGAGATCTTGCATTTGGGTCTGAAAGCCTTTTGATGAGAAAATCACATTCTCTAGGGTAGTGTTTTCTCAGCTTTGAAAATTGATAAGACAATTTGGATTTGTTTTGTGGTGTAGGTTAAGAAAGAAATTTTGGACAAGCTTGGCTTGTCACCCTCAGGTACACTTGTGCACCAATCTATAGTGTCTTGATTTCATCTGAAGGATTTATTTCTCTGAGATTGAACCAGTTTTCCTTTTTAATTAGCAGAAAAGGATGGAAGGAGGGCAACAAATATTGCTACATTCTTTTCGAAAAGGTGTCTGCCACCTACTGGAAAAAGTATCAATCCCAATGAAACCTCTCCTCAGACATCTTTGAAGCCAGGTCTTGCTGACCAGGGGGAATCACAGTTGCACATATAATAAAAAACTATTGCCTCCGTAATCTTGTTTAGTGCTTTGGTTCTCTTACGATTTTCCTCCCATCATGTTCCATTTGGAAACGCCTTTTGTATGAATGTTTTTTTGTTCTCTTACAATGCCACCTTTCATAGCTAGCGCCAAGATAAAAAACGAGCCTTTGAATGTCAAACTAAAGAGTTGTAAGACTCATGCAGAAATGTAAACTACAGTGTCTTGGATGAATTTATTGTGTTAGTAAAAACTACATGACAGTTCCTGCTTTACCTGTTAGTGTATGCTCGACTGGTTATGGAGCTAGGTCTTGATATGGGTCTTCTTGGTGGGTCTCTCAGTCACTACGTGGGGAACCCAATTCAGCCAACAAACTAGTAATAGTAATAGGGTGCTTTATTTTTCTCCCAAAAAGTGGAAATCCTGCCAGAATTTACAAAGGCTAGATCACATGGCTTTTAAATAAGTCAGGAGATTCTAACAATGCTTCTGAAGGAAAACAGCTAAAATTGGGGGAGGAATCAAAGGAAAAAATATTCACCAAATCTCTTAACTTTAAAAAAGGGCAGGATTTAGAGAGTAATTGGCCAGACTGAAACAATTGATAGTTTAACTATATATAGGTGATCTTTGGGAAAGGAAAATACTTAAGCTATAAAGTGATTATACAAAAATAAAGTAGATCTGGCAGATTCTATGAAGTCACATCAATTTATGGATTTATTTTGTAGGATTTATCTACAAAAGTTCAGGTTCTTTAACTCGTGAGACCATCTCCCAAAAAATAAAAAAAAAACAGATAAGAATTTGATGTACTAATCTATTATTTTTCTTTTATTTCGTTAATTTTGGTGTATATGTATATGCACAAGTGAAACTTCAGGAAGTTAATATGCAATTTCAAGTGTGGATTAATGTGATGTTGAAACTCAAATGTGCACAAAAATGGTCATGCTCATGCTCGCATGGCTCCATATTTTCGTTGATTGAAAAGGTAGGAGGCAGGAGTGCTGGAACGCTGGGAGGCTCGAATAGTTTAGCTCCATTCATAGTGGCATCGATTAGGCAACAAAAAAAATTTAGACCATTGTCGGCCAAAAGAAGTATTAATGCTACCTTGCTTGAAGATTAGGAATTGGTTGACTGTGGGAACCCTTGAAATTTTTTATGCCGCTTTTACGTCCATATAGGGCGTCATTGTTAATGTCAAAACACAAGATCCATAGGCCAAGTTTTAGAACAAACAATAAGGTGTATCATTGTTGCAAATAAACCTTTCCTTTTATGCAAAGTTGTAAATCGAATAGCAATATTCATGACATCAGACATCATTAATGTGATGGGCACCCACTTTCCAAGTAGTGTCATCCCATCCAAAGTTCCACAAAGTCAGATTAATACGGATGGGTTTATGTGGCGTTCTTCAATTCCTAAACCGGGATATAGATTTTTTTAGGTCTTGAATTCTATTTTCAAACAATATTTCAGTATTTACCCACTTGTATTTAGTTTGATGATTTTAGTTTAACCATGATACAAACAAAACAAAAAAAAAAAAAAAAAGGAAAAAAGAAAAGAAAAGACAGACAATTATGATCAAGAGCTCAAAGACAAACAATTTTTCCGTGCAAAAATCGTTCAGCATTGAATGATCTCAATCAGGATAAATTACTTAGGTTCGTCAACTTGCTATTTTTACTAACAAATTTAGTTTTTTTGAAGATTTTCCCCACAAAAATCATGAAGACTTAGTGTCTATACGTCTCGAAAATATACTTAATTGGAAATCATCTACGTGGCATGAAACACAGGTTGCCTCCCTCTTAAGCATTGTTCGCCATCTTAAATTGTTGTATCAGAATAGACCATTCGGTATCACAAGCATCCCATGTCCTCATCGTTGCCAAAGCATGGTGGCCAATGGGCATCACCCATGTATCACCAGCCTTCACCACACATTAGCAGGATTAGGGGTGGGCAGCGGGGGCCCACCCCCCACTACCCCACCCCTGTCCGTCCCCCCCTCGCATGGGTAGGCGGGCTGCCCCGCACCGCCCATGCGGGGCAGGGGGCGGGCTTACCCCAGCGGGACTTAACTCTGCATCATCCCAAAAATAATAATAAAATTATTTTTTATATCTATATAAATAATTTATATTGTATATAAATATATACAATTTGTTAAAAACTTGAATTCAAGTTAATGGATTGTCTTGGCTTAGTAAGTCACACATTACTTAAGAATGACTATTGTATTGCCTTGGCCTCCTATATAAAAGTTGGCCTAGGAGGCCAAAGCAATCTAAAATACAACTCTAATGAGTTTATATTTTTTTGAATAAAATTTATAATTATATTATATTATAATTTTCTAAAAACAATTAGACAAAAAAAAAATTATAGATCTAGTGAATCACTGGATTGAGCAGGGGGCGGGGCGGGGTGCGATTTCAACCCTACCCTCCGCTACTGGGGCAGGGTGTGGGGTTGAAACCACACCCTGCATGGTGCGGGTAGCACCCCTAAGTAGGATGGCTCAGGTTTGTAAATCTCAAACTTGTAAATTGTATTATATTTACCTATTTTGTGTTAGTGAAAATCCCTCAGGCCACGGTGCAATCAAGAAGGGCGTGAAGGTCAAAGAATCCCACGACCTACTCAACAACCAGAAGAAGACCCGCGCCCCTCAGCAGGCAACAAGACTGGCACCACTTGGTGGGCAACAAGACCAACACTCCTCAGTGAGCAACAAGACCAACGCCTCTCGACAAGCAACAAAACTGACATCTCCACCATGCAACCAGACCAAGGTCTTTGCGGAAAGCATATGTGGTTCTGTCACTACCTGTGCCAAGGCATGACTACCTGCGAGCATCACCCATGTATCACTAGCCTTCACCACACTTTAGCGGGGTGGCTCAGGTTCACAAATCGCAAACTTGTAATTTGTATTACACTTACCTATTTTGTCTTTTGTGAGAACTTCTTAGGATGTGGTGCAATCAAAAGTCGAGTCACACACTTGCGGTGCAATCAAACGAGCATGGAGGTTAGAAGACCACACGACTCTCTCCAGAGATCGCCATTGAACGGGTATGGAGGTCAAAAGACCACACGACCCTCTCCAAAAGAACGGATGTGAAGGTTAGAAGACCACATGACCTTTTCCCAACGAATTAGTGTGGAGGTCAGAAGATCACACGACCCTCTCCAGAGATTGCCATCGAACGGGAGTGGAGGTCAGAAGACTACACGACCCTCTCCAAAGATCGCCATTGAACGGGCATGAAGGTCAGAAGACGACAAGACCCTCTCCAAAGTTCACCATTGAACGGGTGTGGAGGTCAGAAGACCACACGACCCTCTCCAAAGTTACCCTTTGGAATGAGCCACCGAGCTCCACAACTGCCTCATGCGGATTTCATTTGGGAATGAGTCGACGGGCTCAACAACCGCCTAATGTGGATTCAGGAAGTCGACGGGCTCCTTAATCACTTAAGCACGGGTCACTACCAACAAACACCAACAACAAAACAAGAACACAACAACAATTTACACCAAGGGGCAAAAGATTCACTACAACCAACAAAAGCAAAAACGATCACAAAAATACACACCAAAAACCAATAAACAATCTCTCAGGCAAACATCCACACAAATACACAAACTCTTACATCCACATCAAAACGGAAAAACGCCAACAAACAAGTCACAACACGGGGTGAGATCCTCTAAGGCCACTGATTGAGCTGAATTATTGTATATTTTATACATTTAGAACCAATATGTTTTATTTATTTCATTACATTATTATTGGTTTTAGATGAAAAAATGGTTAAGATGAATAAATCCGAATTGTGATTTAAATTGGTTAATAGCATGATTTATGCTTAATTTTATAACTTGTGATTTAATTGGACAATGTTCATTTACATGCACAACATATTTTTGATATTCTATTATTCTTATTTTATTTTATTTCTAATTTGAAATTCAAAGGACTTTCAAGTAGGCAAGACATTGGAACAACTTAAGAATTTTCAACGAGTGTAGGACTCTTCAAATAAGGATAATGATGGGGTTTGAGAGTAATTCGCATCAGAGTCTAAAATGCGTTAGGAGATAGAATGGATACACTTTAGTATTTTAATCATAACTTTCCGCTCAAATATCGAATTGATACGATTCTTGATGCGTTGGAAATATATCTTAAAGGGCTACAAAGTTGTCTCTAAAAGGATTTCCAAATTCAAACTCCTCAAGCGCGTACGTGGCTGCCAAGTTGAGTCCTAAAATTTAAGTGATTTTGTGTGTGGGAATATGAAGACATTAGGGTTTCTTTCCTACCCTATTTAAGCATATCATTAGCACGAAATTGAGGGCTTTTGCAGAGCAGCGCCGCACATTTGAAGAACTCTTCCAGGGTCCAATTGTCGCTCCAGCTGCTTCCTCCATTGCCTACCACCTCCATTGCCTACCACCTCCATCTCCATTTATTTGGTTTGCTCTTTTTACTCTTTACTTTTTGTTTAATTTCAATTTAAAGTTTATGGAATATTTTTGAGATATTTTGCTTAGAATTTTGGGCATTTTATTTGTTATTTATTTACTTCGTGTTATTTATTTTTCTCGCTTCTTTAAGCTTTAATTGAACAGTGATTACAATTGCTATGGATTAATTTTGAAAATTTATGATTTGAATACAAGGATGAACCCTAGAATCTTTATTTTGGGGCTTTTCAATTTTTAGTTCGTATTTTGACAATTACTTTATAATCTAGTTTAATTCTTAGCTTAGTTTTATTAATCTCTTAGTTCTATTGCATATTAGATTGATTAAAGTTTAATTAGGACTTAAATAATTTCAGTTTTATTGTTTAATTTTTAGATTAATTAAGATTGTTCAGTTTAGTTGATTCTTTGATTGTTAATTTTAATTTGTTAGTCTTTTACATTTCATTTCGACACTCAAAAATTCAAAAATATGAATCTAGTCCATGACTAGTGTCCTTTTCATTCTTGTTGCACTCTTCCATCCATTGCACATACCATCATTTTTATTCTCTTTTTGTGAATATTTTTACCATTTTAAATGATTTTGATTTTAAATAACTTTCCCTGAGGAGACGATCTAGGAATTTATTCCTAATTATTACTCGACATCCTCCTGCATTTGGGATAGCCTTTGTGCTACTCATATTTGAGTGAGTCAGCCACCGAAAACCAAAAATGATCATCGAGTACAGCTACTAGAATTGCTTTTTTTGCAGGTTACCTCCATCGAGCCACCAAAGGTCGAGCCTCGTTCACGGTGCATCCAACTGTTAACTAACCAAAAGGAAGTGAAGGCACCCACATGCACTAACTAGCAAGGATCCTTGGCGGCGTAGGGGAAAACAAAAGCAAGCAGGCGCCCACGAGCCAACGGGTTAAAAGGCAAGTACAGAGAATGCAAAGTATTTAATTTCTCATGTGCTAGCACAAAGAAAATTAGCAGGGTAACTGGAAGGGATATTTGAGCCCTTAGAGCATTCGCATTGGCTTCGCTAAAATGAAAGAA
Organism: Juglans regia; assembly: GCF_001411555.2. Taxonomy (NCBI): domain Eukaryota; kingdom Viridiplantae; phylum Streptophyta; class Magnoliopsida; order Fagales; family Juglandaceae; genus Juglans; species Juglans regia. The sequence continues at coordinate 16,898,179 of NC_049908.1, forward strand.
TTTCCAAAATTTGATGAATCAGGGGTTGAAAAAGCTGGCATTGAATTCGGCAAACACGAAAACTGAAACTTTGAGCTACAGGAAAATTATTTTCATCTTCATATTTGAAGACTTACTGTTCATAATCTATCCGATTATTTTATTACAAAATTACTTCTTTCCCTTTTCGCCCGCAATTTCGTTTCTTTCTTCTTCTTCCTTTCTTCCATTTCTCCCTCTCCCGCATCCCTTTCTCCCATTTTTACACCTGTGAATCTGAAAAAAAATTTCTTTCTCCCTTTCAAATTTTCCTCTCCATTTTCTCTCTTCCCTCTCTCTTTCTCTCTTCCCTCTGGAGACCGACGCTACCCTCTTTCTCTATTTTTTCCTATGTAGAAATTTAAGCTCCAAACCGTAAATTTTGGTTCTTCACCAGGTCTTGGCTTTGAGGTAATGACGTCTTTGAAGTAAATCTTTGGGATTTGTTTGGTTCCTTAATCTCTTTCTGTGGTGTTTCGTTATTCTAGTTTTCAAAGATAAAATTTTCAGAGTTTTTTTTATGTAGTTTTGTGTTTTTATGTAACATTTGTGTAGAAGATGAAATGAAAACAACCTAGAATGGAGTGTGGTACAGAAAATGAAAAAGGAAAAAAAAAATACCCTCGGAGCAACAAGTGGTATTGGTCTTGCCTTGCTTTCTCTGTAACAGTTTTTTTAGGATTTTTTCCTTTTATTACTTTGTTGATTTTGGTCTGTAATAATGAAAATGTTTGAATGGAAGAAATATCTATGATAGATCTGGGTTTTTTTTTTTTTTTGTTATTTTGTTAAACATGGGTATAAAGTATATTTAGTTAAACATGGGTATAAACATAGTTTTTTTTTTGTTATTTGGCTATCTTAAACTCTTTTATGTCATTATGCTCTGTTGACGACTGGGTGGAGCACATTCATGAACCACAAGAAGCTGGTTGCAGGGGACTCGGTTGTGTTCTTGAGAGCTGAAAATGGTGATCTTTGTATCTTTACATTTTCACATGTTTCTCTCTGCCTAACAGAAACCATATACTTAATTTTATTGGCATTAGCTACTTATGAGTTGGTGTACACACACAACAGTCACTATAATACCATGTATTTTTATAATAATTTGTTTATTATGCCAATAAACAAGCTTGCAAGTAAAAGTTTTCTAGCTTTATATCCTGCATTTTCTTTAATCTTCCATATGAAAGTTTAGCAAATTAAAGTTTATTATGCCAATAAAAAAGCTTGCAAGTAAAAGTTTTCTAGCTTTATATCCTGCATTTTCTCTATTGAAGTGTACTACTATTGAAATGTATTGCAATTTTCATTTGCTGGTTTATGAACTGGTTTGTGGAGCTATTAATTACATTATTTTGATACTAAAATGTAAATTTATTGGAGTTGCTGGTTTATGAACTAGTTTGTTGGTGGAAATGTTGGGTGATAGATACCGAATGTTGGTGGATTGTGTAGCAGTGGGTATGTACAATTGTGTGATACTGAATGTTAGTGGCAACATAGAATGGGTATATACAATTGTATCTATCCATAATGTGTGTAATCATGTCTTCTACTTGCTTGGGATATCTTGGCTGTGTTTGGAAGTTGAAATTTTTTATCCAAGAATACCTACCTTCCTGTCTAGTTTTACATTTTGTACCTAAAGAAAAATCTGTTACTTGTAAGTAAAATCTGTTTGGTAAGATGTAGGAAAGTAATATTTTTAGTACTAGTTTCACACCATCCATGATTTCATGATATGCATATCACTGTTTTGCATAAGGAACTTTAGCATGAGAGTAAAATTAAATACATATTTTTAAGTCCAAAATACTCCTGTATTCCCTTATAAATAAATCTAATCTCCTAGCTCCTTTTATGACGATATGAAATAGTCAGTCGCCTTTTATCTCATGTTTTTGCAGGATTAGGATGCAACAGAGAAAAACAGTCCACTAAGTCCATATCAAAAGCATCTAAAGTCAGTCAGGCCACCATTAATCCCAACTGAAGATGAATCTGAGAATAAGAAGAAAGCCTTCTTTGGATCTATTGGAAAGCTTCTTATCAACACAGGGGTGTCAGTAGTGGAGATTCTATTGACATGGTTATTGATGTAAACATGTAAGCAATTCATAGTTCTGATCACATTCCATCTAAATATCAATTATTTCTTCTGAAAAAAAAATGGAGTGCCTGTTGGGAGCTTTGCAAATGTAAAAATCTCAGACGCGCAAAACTATTGTAAGGCTACTGTTTGAAGTTTGATCAACACTGCTGTCTGGCCCTCCTTTTGTTAATCAAGGATGAGTTTTTAGCTAATGCTTGAATTTGCTTCTTCTAAGGAAAATTTTCGTATATTTCCTTGATTTCTTCCTTGACATCATATTTGTGTGTTGGCAGCACCTTGAGTTAGATTTAGGGAGATATGCAGCAACAGACTACTAGTTTGGGTTTGAAAATTAGTTTGCAAAATGTGTTTGTTGAGTAATTAGGTTGAGGAAAAAAATTAATTGGGAAACAATAATTTAAGTATCAAATTAAATTATTAATGTCTATATGGTTAGTGTAATTATAAAATATGAAAAAAATAATATTATTAAAAAAATAATATTATATTATTATTTTGATGAATCCAATGGCTAATCCAATATGGAGTTATGGATAGAGATGTTTTAGATTTATGAAAAATATGTACTTTTCATCAAATTTTGAAGATAAATTTGATGAAGCCAATGCCAATGCTCTTACAATTTTAGCCAAGAGATAAAGTCAAGAAGGGACTTAGACTCCTATGAGGGAGATGACTCAGACTCCTAATAAGATATAGACTCAGACTCCTAAAAGAAAAAAACTTCACAAGGTAAATTGGACTCTATCACTCAAAGGAAATAACCTCTATAGATGGCTTACAAGAGGTAACAAATTCTTGACTTGATTTATTAGTTACTTTATACACTTACTCTCATATTGTTACTGCCTTAAGTATCGGAGTTTACACAGGGCGACCAGCGCCGTCTCTTCGTTGCTGCAAGTGTCATCCGTGCGATTGGTAGTGGGAAACACGTCCTTAACACTATGTATAGTCGTAGAATGCACAAGTGCCGCACAATCGTTTTGAAAAAGAGTGGGGTCTATTATTAAAAAATTAGTTTCTTTATGTGGGCTCCATATTTATGTATTTTTTTCAAAGCGATTGTGGGGCGCTTGCGCACTCCATGACTGTAAATATCATTTGTCTTTTATTTCACCCCTTCTCTTTTAGAGCACCTACCGATGCAAATGTGATTTTGTATGGAGGACTTCACACCTTCTATTGTATTTTTAATTTAATTTTAATGTGCATTGATTACAAAAGAAAAAAAAATATTAAAGTAAGAATAACTTGTAAACTTGAATGGAAATTTCTTTATGATTTTTTTACTATATTTTTAATTTGTAAATCTATTGATACAATTCATACCACATTACCCCCATTGCATGTGGTCCGGGCATATACTACTGGCTGGCAAGGATTTTTGTAAAATTAATAGTATAAGTTTCGAGTAGAGCTGGTTTTACATCGATTTATTTGTTCTCTAATTACTTATTTAGTTTAAGCTATGCATTTAGTATGTTTATTTGTAGGGGCATGAACCATTTATTTAAAAGTAAAACTACGTTTTCTTCATTGTTCTCCAATGATTTACACCCTTTCCCCCATCTTAAAAAAACCTGTGTTTAGGTTGTGTTTGGTTGTTGAACCAAACTCAACTCATTTCAAACCAATCATTGATAGGACCCACTATCTTTTCAACTTCCCATAAAAAGTTAAACTCATATAAATCTAATTCATACATTTCAACCTAAAAAATTAAACCCATCTCAATGGGATCTAATAAATACTACTATTCAGTGCTCACAACTCAACTCAACTTATCTCAACATCCAAACGTAGCCTTGAATCTACGTTTTTCGGCTACAAATCTATTTGGTACACTTCCTGCAATGCCTCAAACATAGCAAAACTACTTGATAGTCTTAAATGTAATGCTTAGGGACTCAAAAACGATTATTAGGTTTGCACTACAACACCAGGTTTTTGCAATAACAAACTTTGCAACGATCTTATTTCCATTGATAAAAAAGGTACTATTTGCAATGCCAAAATACAAAAAGGTACTATTTAAAATAATCCTAACCAAACTTTTTCCATGGAAAAAGACTTGCCATTTTCTCGTACTGGGTTGTCACTAATTTCAATGAATCCAATGTGGATTACAACGAAAATGCCCATTGTAATTGAGAATAAAATACAAACGGCCAAACCTCGATGAAATTACTCCATACATTACCTACAACAATTGTTTCGTTGCAAATAATTTTTCATTAAATGGCAAAGAATATACCTATTGGAGCCTTACATTGCAAATATGGAACATGGCTTCATTGACGATCATATATCCTTCCACTATTTTGTGCATTATCAACACTTTTACTTTCCTTGCAAATTGCTTGACATTACCTAGGTTTATTTTCCGTACAATTATGTTCAATAGCAATAAAATTATTTTCCCATGCAATACATAATTTATTATCCAGCATAAATTTGCAACAATCAAATTCCGCACAAATAATATAGTACATCAGGAATGGTTCTACTTTAATTCCGAATACTTTTATTACCAACATATTTACTTTCCTTACAATAATTTTAATAACAACTGTAACAGCCCACTAGAAATTCAGTGGATGAATTTCTTTAAACTTTAGGAACGTCGTGAAAATCCCGAAAATGTCTCACGAGTCGAGTAATCACGTAAGTTTTAGTTTGTCAGCTTAGTCATTTCTTACACACTTTGGCGACAAAGATGCCATTTTATTTATTTGAGGTACTTAGGAGTGTGAGAATGAGAAACGATTTGCGTCATTAGTCTCAGATGAATATTTTAGATTTTTCGGTGTAATAATATGTTTTTCATTTTTCGGAGAGAGCTGTTCGATAACACGTTTTGATTTATTCGGGGTGCTTAGGAGTCAAAATTTGCAAAACAAATTGCACTACTAATTTCGTAGGATTATTTAGGATTTTGGTGCAAAATTTTCTTCACCATCTTCGGAGTGAATAATAATACTAGTGTTAGCACTTAGTCCAGTCGTTTTCAAATCACAATGTGGATTGTCCAAATCTAGAGAAAATTCATTTGGACAATTGGTAAGATCTTAATCACATTTAGTGAATAGTATAGAACACTTGGCACCAAGAGGAACCATGAGGTGGTAATGTGAAGGAAATGAAGGAAAATCAAGTTTTGTGATCATGTCACCAAAGCCAAACACTATTACATCCAACCATTCATTTTTGTGCCAAACCAAACAAGGTTTCAACCCTAGTGAAACCCTAAATATTTGGGATCCAATTGAAAGCCCAAAACCTTGGTAAAAACCAAAACCCTAAATAGTTTCTCCAAACCCAAAATGGTTTCCTAAATCCTAAATGAAGATGGTTTTAGCGTAGTGTTTAATCACTCAAATTCATATCATTACACCCTCATGCATTGTAACAGCCCGCTAGAAATTCATTGGTAGAATTTCTATTGACTTTAGGAATCTCGTGAAAACCCCATAAGTTTTTACGAATCGACCAATCGCATAAGTTTTAGTCTGTCAACATAGTCAGTGTTATCACTCACTATGGTGCTAGTAATATGAGTTTAATTATTTGAGGTAGTTAGAAGTGTCAGAATGAGTTATGGTTTACCCCTTTAGACTCAGAGGATTATTTAGGATGTTATGGCTCAATAACTTATTTTCATAATTCCGGACGAAACGTCTGTTGAAAATTGTGAAATTATTTTTAGGGGCACTTCGGGGTTGAATTTCGTTAAACGATTTTCACTAAAAGTTAATATGAATATTTAGAATTTTTTAGTACTAAGTTTATTATGTATTTTTTTTGGAGTGAATAGTAACCTCGATAAGCGCACCCATTGCAGTGTTTTCAAAATCACAGTGTGGAATGTCCAAATTAGGTTAGAGAAGTTTTATTTAGACACTTGGCAAGATTTTAGCCAAGGTGAATGGTCTTAGACACTTGACACAAAGAAGAACCATTAGATAGATTTTTGAAGGAATCAAGGTGTGAGATCATGCCACCTAAGCAAAGTTGTGTTTCATCTGTTCAACCAAATTGTGCCAGACCAAAGAGGGTTTCAACCCTAGCAAAACCCTAAATGATTGGAATCCAAATGAAACCCCAAAAGCTTGGTTGAAACTAAAACCCTAAATGGTTTTCCCAAACCCTAAAGTTGGCCTCCAAACCCTTTTTAATCCGATTTCTAGCATTGTGTTTAATCACTTGATTAAATCACTTCCACATGCTATTAATTAATCAAATCCTTGTTATGACATCATTATTCAACCTTTTAAATCTTGGGAATTTGATTGGGCCAAGAAAAATTGATTTTGGGCTTGATAGCATCTCAAACCCTAACCAAACCCCCTTTAAACCCCAAATTGAAGCCCACTTGGTGGGGCCCACCAAGGCCCACGAAATTGGCCACCTTGGCAAAGCTTCTTGGAGAAGTTTCCTCCCCCACATGGCAGACCATCCACTGCCATTGGCTGCACCCAATAGTGCCTTGATGTGAAGGAGAAATCCACTCCATCAACCTCCATCTTTCACAGCTGCTGCAAGCAGTCTCTGCCCCTCTCTATTCTCCACTTTATGTCACATATCCACCTCCAATCAAGGGTCATTCAAGCCCATAACTTCTCCCTCCAGAAGTCTAAAGTCGTGCAAGACATACTTCTCTCCATTTTATCACTTCTTTCTCCCGTTCTTAGAGAGAAACCCAAAAGAGCTCTCTCGGGCAGATTTCTGGGACTTTTTGCGTGGCCATTTACGACCCTTTGTAAGTATTTTCGCACGATTATTTCTTCACATAAGTTGTTCGTCTTTGAGTCTAGTTTCCGTGGATATATTATTAGTCTCATTTGGTCTGTCAAAAGTATTTTTAACCATGGAAAGGTCATTCTGGGCGTGAAACTGGAGAGTATGTTATGTTTTGGAAGTTTTGACCAAGTTAATGGACTTATCGTGGTCCGAAAATTTAATGGAGTGTTGTTAACATGTGTTTATGAATTTTCATTGAGGTTTTGTTGTATGAATAAAGCTTTTGATGATAGATTTGCTTAGAGTTAGAAACTTGAAAACTGGAAGTGGAAAAACAGTTTCTGTTTGGTGAAAGTTTGAATATTTCGTGGTTTAATCTTATTCCAAAGGCTTTGATATTTTTATATGATGATCCTAAGCCTCTTATATACATGTTAGGATGTTATGTCGAAGATATTTAGTATTATTTTTAAAGATATGATTTTCTATGCAAGAGGATTTCGGTTAGGCCTAAACTTTGATGTTTTTGAGTTAGATCCATGTTGTATTAAATTTTAGCCATGTGATTTTAAGTTTGATGGTTGGATCTTCTTTAGGACACATTTTTAAACCATGTGATGTGTTAGTTTGAAGATCACATGTCTTTAAGCCATGGATCAAGAGATTGATCATAGTTAGTTGGGAAAATCAGTTTCTGTTTTGGACTAAGTTTAAAACCAAAATCTCCAAGTGTTGTTTTGTGTTTTTTGGTGAGTTTTGTTTGATGATTTAAAGCATGTTTGATCTTAGGATGATGTTATGAATATGTTAGAAATAAGATTTGATTTTTTTGGAATTCTTGGAGATGTTTTTATTAAGGTCAAAACTTATGATTTAAGGTTTACTTTTTGTTAAAAAGTTTGGGTCTTTTTACAAAAGTTTGGTGTTGATAATTATTTTTTCTTAATGGATAGTTTTAAGGGTGTTTTAAACTTGGGATAGGAAGATCTTTGTTACAAGATTTTGGTTTATTCATGAGTTTTGGAACTTGAAAGAATTGCAACCAAAATAAGACAAATGGCCTATGTAGGTTTCGGCCATAGTGAGTTTTTCATAGTTGTGTTTGGTTTTAAATTTTTTTGAGTTGAGATTTGAGTTTGGGACAAAATTTACATGAGGAATGTAAATTTTGGTAATTTTTTGGAATTAGGATATCAAATCCTTAAGTTAGGGGGTAAAATGGTCATTTGCCCGGTAAAATGGTAATTTTACTCTAAGTTGTCTCTTTTCACATTTCTAATTGTTAGTAATTAATTTCTAACTTTTAGAATAACCTTTTACAGTTCCTCGTATTTCGCATTTTATTCTAGTAGAACGCGACGATCCAGGTAAGTTAGCTTTTAACTTACTATCAGTTTAATGTGTATGAGTGATAAGTAAGGGAACTAAATTGTATGTATGCATGTTATCATATGTGCCATGCCAAGTCATTACATATTTATCTGTTACACAGAATTTATTCTGTCATGAATTATTCATCTGTTACAAAAGATATTCTGTCACGTATTCTTATACATTGCAAGCATGTCATGTTAAGTTAAGTATGCCATCTGTTACATGTATTTCATGTCATGTAAGATTCACTGTCACATGTTACACCATGTTATGAAATGTTGTCTGTTATATGGTATGCCATGTTACGAAATGTTGCATGTTACATGTATGCCATGTTATGAAATGTATTCTGTTACATTTATGTCTTGAAGTATGTCATGTCTGTCATCTTATGTTCATGTCATGTTATGCTACGTCAGGACTTTTGTCTTTTATGTCACGATCATGTTACGTCACGTTACGAAATGTCATGTATGCCAGTTAAATTATTCATGTCAATCACGACCCTAAGCGCTAGGATGGGGTAATATCCTAGTGGAACTCCTTTGTTCACGCTGGAGTGTCTAAATAGGTGTGAAATTCCCTGGGTTGACAAAGTACAGTCAACAGGTTGCGAATGTGGCCTAATTAGCTGGTCACCGGAGCGCGCCAGGCACTAACGCCGATGGTGCCACACATTACGTTACGTGTGTCCACAGCAAGTGTGGCACAAACAAATAAGTCATGGGGCCACAACAACTGTGGAGCATGAAGTATGGGGCCACAACAACTGTGGAGCATACACTACGTGAGACACAGCAATTGTGACACGTAGAATACGTGGGGCCACAACAACTGTGGAGTACGTATTAACGCACTCACAGCTGGTATAGAAACCTGTGATGTGATGCGGTAATCGGCAGGGACACACGGCTCAAGGGGACCTGTGTAGCACCCATATGGTCACTTTAATGATTAAGTCTATTGAATAAGATTTCAAGTTCATGTATTTCACGTTCAAGTCATGTTTCAAGTTCACGTTATGTTACGTTCAAGTTTACGTTCACGCAATCATGGTAATCCCAGGAGACAAGAATATGTTTCAAGTTCATGTTATGTTATGTTCACATTTACGTTATGTTCCAAGTTCACATTTATGTTATGTCATGCTCAAGTTCATGTTCAATTATGCATGTTCACGTTCATGTTATGTTTTAAGTCCATGTTATATTTCAAGTTCACATTCATGCTATGCTTCAAGTCATGTTCATGCTGAGCTTCAGGTTCAGTTTAAGTTATGCCAGTTATGTTATGTTGTATGTCAAGTTATGCTATGATTTCTTATGATTTGATTATACATTCATGCTTTTACTGCCATGCATGCATCATTAACCTGTGTGGAAGTTCTCCGTTAACTTGCTAAGATTTGTAATCAAATCTCACTATGGTAGTCCCAACTACCATTCCCCCCGAATGGTAGATTTTGTTATAGGATCTGAAGAAGAACCGGGAATCGACCAACTGGAAACGGCTGACTAAGCGACGGTGCGACGTAGATGGTATTACAATAGTCACCTCAGATTACCACTTGTATTGGTGGAGTTCAATCTCCAACACTCTTTTGATCACAACCTTATGGACTATTATTGTGATCTTAGTTGTTTAGTATGTCGTTAAGTATGGAGTATGTTTTAAGTATTTGGGATATTTTAGTTTGGTGCATAGTATTGCTAAAGAAAAAAAAAATTATTTGCTGCGAATATTGCATAATGCTAGATGCATGTTAGGAATATTGCATCTTATATGTCATGAACGGGTGCAGGTAACCTTGTGTTGCATGTCTCGACACTTCAAATGTCCGTCCGATCCCAAGCGGAATTTGGGGGCGTCACATGCATTCTTTTATACGATTGTATTTTCATTGGGCCATGAAAAAAGTAGATTTGGGCTTGATAGAAACCGAAACCCCAAACCAAACCCTATTTAAACTCCAAATCAAGCCCAATCGGTTTAGGCCCATTAAGGCCCACCACCCCTCATGGCCAACGATAACCCAAAACATGGGTTGTATGGCACACGACTTTCACCACTTCTGGCTGACCAACTGGGCGATAAACAAGACATTGTGTGATTCTTTGATTTTGTTGTATGAAGATCTTGGCAAGATCTTGGTCTGATATTTTTATGATTTAGATTTAACATATTACTGAGTGTGTTGCATGATATGAGAAAATTGGAAACTGGAGGTGTAAAAATAGTTTCTATTTTAAGTAAGTTTGAATATTTTGTTATGGAAGCATGCCCCTATGGTCTTGATACTCACAAATGTTGTTCTTAGTACTTTGATCTATGTGTTATGAAGTTATTTTGAATATTTATGGTTGTGATCTTGAGGAAATAAATTCTTAGGCATGCAAAGGTTCGGATATGGCTAGATATTGAAACTTTTGGGTTGCTTGAGGTTTTTTTGAAATGCTTGCCTTATGATTTTTTGGATTTTATTAAAGGATCATGTTTAGGGCCTGATTACATAACATTTATTTTTGTTTTTTTGGGTTTATTTTTTGAATATTTCAGATTTGGTGTGTGTGATCTAAGTCAAGTACACATGGTACTCGGTTAGGACACAAACTTGAGGCTCATGTTTTTATCGACTTTTGCCATGCGATCTTTGGTTTAATGATTAGATCATGTTTAGAGTCTGAATATGAGGTATATAATTTTATTTCTTGAGGATTTATTTAATGAGAAATTTGGATTTAGTGGTTTGATATAAAATCAAAGCATGTGGTACTCAGTTTTGAAGTTAGTGTGCAAGCTGATTTTCTTGGGCGATGTTTTGTATCCTTGTGGTCTTTGATTGTTTTTTCAATCATGTTATTTCTTAGGTTTGATTTATAAACATGGTAAAAGTGTCGTTACGGACTTTTGGAGTCCTTGGAGTTGATTTGGAGTTGATTCCATAATTTGTATCTCTGGGTTTTCCTTCCTTGAGATGTTAGTTTTTTGTATAAGTTGGTGTTATTTTGTAAGCCTTGGTTTGGTGTGGTGGTTTTTGTTTTTTAATTATGGTCTTTTATTTTGTTCTAGTTTGTTCTTGTTTTTGGATCTGTTTTCCATGATCCTTTCTTGTAACCACGGTATTCCTCCGCCATAAGTGAGGGCTTTATTAATAAAATTTGGGAGGGGTCACTAATGGACATGTGACTTCCTACTCTTCTTAAAAAAAAAAAAAAAAGACCAAGAACATCAAGGATTTAATCTTTTTGACCAAAACTTAGTGTTTTGGCATGTTTATTGATATAAGGAGTTTATGATTTTTATGGAATGAATATTTTGATGTCTTAGCATGATTTTAGAACCTAGTATATGGTTTTTGGAAGTTAGTGAAATCGGTTTAAATATGAAAGTGTATTTGAAGGTCAAGTATGCAACAAATTGTTGATTTTTGCCCTAGAGTGGTTTGGCCATAGTGAAGTTCTTCTAGTTGCGATTTGTTTTAAACTTTTCTGATTTGACATTTAGATTTAGGATAAAATGTAGATGATGAATGTAAAGTTTGGTAGGATTTGGAGTTAGTATGCAAAATCCTTATTTTGAGGGCAAAATTGTAATTTCACACATATAAATGGGTAACTTTGCAATTTAGCCCTAAGTTAGTGAGTGTTTATATTTTTATGATCTTTAGTGAGATATTCTAACCTTAGGATTTATCTCATTTCAATTAACACTTTTTTCACACTACTATTTTTGTTACGCTACAATCACTATAAGTTAGCCTCTAGTTTACTCTCTAGCTACTTGTGTATGTATGGTGTTAAGAAACCATCATTCATGTTGGTTATGTTATATAAATATATATATATATATATATATTAAGTTATGTTATGCCATATTTTATTTTCAAGTATGAAATTATCTGTTACATGTTATATTACGTCATGCCATGGTTTATTTTCAAGTATGAAATTATCTATTACATATTATTTCATGCCATGCTATGTTTAACTATTGCACACCATGTTATGTCTTGTTTAACTATTGCACTTCACGTTATTCCATGTTGCTAGTCATACTTACATATCATGTCATCTGTGATATGAACCCGCGGGAATGAAATCTTTTGAACCCATAGTCAATTTGAAAACTCTCCAATAAAGCCAAAATCAAGTCAATGGACAGAAAATCTAGACCCGATGAGAACTCGTTTCAAGAATTTAGATTATATTAAAATCTAGACTCGTTGAAGAACCTGTCTCAAGAACCCAGATTACAAGGAAGAACGCCACAAAGGTTGTGATTTACCTTTGATAAGTTCAAAAGTTCAATTAAGAACAAGAGGAGTAAAACTCAATTCACAATGGATAAATTCATCAAATTTCATAAACTTTTTAACATGAGGCAACAAAGTGTATTTAAACTAAAACCTAATTAAAACCCTAGCCAAAATAATGCCCCATCTTCCAAAAATACCCCTGAGTGAACAGTGCCACGGCTACTGTACGGCGCTGCAGTACTCGGCTACAGTAACCCTAACCCTAGTTCAATAAAATAATAACTTTCCCAACATGTCCTTGCATAGGCCCCCTTAAGTGCTTCCCATAATAAACCCAATTATTCTAAACTAATAAGATAAGTTATTTAAATGAATTAAATAAGTTGAAAGCCTTCAAGTGCCCAAAGCCTTTAAGTCATGTTATTGCCCTTTCCATAGCTTATCAAATGAATCAAAGCTGAATTTTCATCATTTAAGCCATTGAACTTGTATTTGGCCCATCTAGAATTTGCAACGTATCTTTAAGACTAGGCCCACCTTGGTTCCCATCAATCTGTTATTTCATTTCACGTCACGTCACGTCATGTCACGTGTATGAAGTTCGTCAAGAAAAATAGTATTTTCAAATTAGTTGAGTCATTTATGTTTATCACGACCCCAAGTATTAGGATGATGCATTATCCTAGTGAAACTCATTTGTTCATGCTGGAGTGCTTAAACTAGTGTGAAATTCCTTGGATTGATAAGGTAAAGATCAACAGGTTTCAAATGAGAAATAAATAACTGGTTTCCAGAGTGAATTCAGGCACCAACGCCAATGGTTCTAACCGCAGTCCAATTTCATGTTATACGTACTCGTGTAGGTATAGATACCTATCACGAGATGCATATATTATGTACTCACATGAGGTGCAGATACCTGTGAAGTGATGCGTATGTTAATGTACTCACGTTGGTGTAGATACCTGTGACGTGATGCGGTATCGACAGGGGCACATGACACAAGGAGACTTGTGTAGCATCCACATTTCACTTTTAATTAACCAATTTAATTGTTAAACAAGATTCCAAGTTTATGTTTAGTTGACGTTCAGTTTTAGTATAAATTCATGTCAGTTTCAATTCACGTTATTTTTAGGTCAAGTCAGTTTAGTTCTTGTCAGTTCAAGTTATGTCAATGCATGTTATGTTATTTGCAAGTCATATCACATTTATTCATGTTCATGTCAACATTCATGTCCTTTTTCTGTCTTGCATGCATATGTATACTGCTAGTTAAGTTGGTTGTTAATTTGATGAGATTTGTAATCAAATCTCACTTGATAGTCCCAACTACAATTCCCCCCTGAATGGTAGACGATATATCAGGATCTGGAGAACCCATACATGAGAGATTGGACGAGGATGAATAGAATGTGGAGCACAAACAAGGAGATGATGGAGTCTATTCCCCATTTTCTTGACATCAGTTTGGATATCATAGTTGAGCTGCGTGAGCTGCTTAGCGATTTAGTACAATAGATTTTATTTTCAGAATGTATTTATGGAGCGCTGTGTCTAGTACTATTTATATTATAGACCTATTGGATAAGTACTATAACCTTTTGGATATTAGTTATCTTGTGAATTTTTATGAAGTATGTTTATATTTTGGGATATATTACTTCTGGTACATAGTATTAATCAATGAAAAAAATTATCTGCTGCGAATATTGCATATTGTTAGTTGCATGTTAGGTGCATTGTATATTTATCTGTTATATACGAGGGCTGGTAACATTTTGTTGCATGTCCCGATGCTTCAGCGTCTGCCAAATCCCAAGCAGAATCTGGGGGTATTACAACAACCATATATTTTCGAAGCAAATGTAATCTATTAGCCATGATATAGATTTTCAAGCCTATTTCCATGCAAAGTATATTACTCTCGACAATTTTTCTCCTGCATATACTTGTATTACTAATGGGTGTATTTTCGTTGAAAAATTGAGGATATTACCATCCCTCTTTTCCCACAATTTGTTGCATAACAATTGTAAAAATGATTGTTTTGAGGATAAAGACATTCATCCCATATATGTACGACATTTCTAACCTGATTTGACTATTTTAATTAAACACCCTTAAAGGTTGGAGTTCTCTTAATCCTTCAATCACTTAGATTGCAGGGGCAGTTTGGTAGAGTGGAAATCACTTGAACTCGGTACTTCCATCGTGCTAGAGGTACGCAAGGCAACTGTTGCGATTCTTAGTTCTATTTCGATGTTTCATCTCCAAAACTTACCTTCAAAATGTCTAACATCCACATTGATAAACCTTATGGTCTTTCACTTGTAATTAATTTAGCCTTACAACTATATATAAAGTTACATATATAGATTAATTAGCATGCAAAGTGTTTAACTCGACAATGTATTGGAGAACAAAAATGTAGAAACACCTTATTGCAAAGGAGGTCTAAAGTAATGAAATTTGGTGGCTAACAATGTAGCTTTGATTTCTAGACAGTTCTTTTAAAGAAATTTCTAATCTTGCCTTCCAATTGTTGGATTAATCATCAAGTAAGGGTATATAGCTATCCAACACCCTATTTACATTCACAATGTTAATAATTAAGTATTTTAGATGTTAATTCCCAAAATGAAACTATGCACTAAGGCTTCCTATTGCAATACATTATTATGTTGAACATTTATATATGCATGTCATTTGGTTTACACATGCTTCAATCTAGGAGCATATATTGTGATTGACAATTACTGTTTAATTTTGAGCTAGTTTCAACAACTAATTTCCCAACTTTTTTTTTTCCCATCCTATGGGGATCCCAATTATGGATAAGAGTTTGATGAATATTATGGATCAACTCAGAGACAAATAATATTTGTGGGTGTTCAAAATTATCCGTTAGAAAGCTCCATATTAAAAGTCTTGGCAATTGGAGTGTTAAGTTAGTCGACATGATGTTCAAGTTGTTGAAGGATCCATTTCATAATGCCCTATTTTCAAGTTCATATCATGTATGAAGGAGTCTCAAACGTGATCTTGAGTTTACACACATAAAGATGCATGCTTGTCCAACTGACTACATACTTTTTTGGAAGGAGTATTCAAGCAGACAAAATTGCCTGATGCTAGAAAAAAATTCCAATGTTGATAAAAATAAGGAGTTGCCCTAGTTGCCTTTAAAACTGAGGCTACAAAGGTTGTTCACCATGAAGCATACAACACCACATATGAATTGGCATAAAGATCTGAGAGTTAACGATAAGTGTGAGGCCCAACCCAAAACCCTTACACCCAACCCACCTAACTGTCAAACACACTATTTTGTACCCCTAGGGATTTTTCTCTCCTCCAGTGCCGAACATCTCTTGGCTCTTGGCCCTCTCCTCTGCTGCTGCCTTATATCTCATCTTGCCAGCATCACTACGTCATTTTATATGATACATTATGTAAATGTCATTTGAGCATGAAACATCATTTTATATGATACATGGAGTACATGACTACTTGTTTACATGAAATGTGCAATTTCTCATCATTTGAGCCATTTTATATAAAATTGTCATTTTCACATGAAGCATACTTATACACGCATGTCAAGAAAAATATTTTCAAGTGTAGTATAAAAACTTTATTTTTGTCACGACCCCAAAGGCTAGGATGAAGATTTATCCTAATGGAACTCCTCTATCCACTCTGGAGTGAGTAAAAATGGAGTGGTAATCCCTAGGTTGATGAAGAACAGTCAACGAGTTTCGAATGCATTCTTTTTAATGAACGCCAGAGCGAAGTCAAAATTTTATGACACCTAAGGATGGCGGGTGTATATGTTATGATATTATGATAATGTATGTTATGTTACCAATGTATTAAGAATGAGTCTGCAGATAACATAGTTTCAACATGACTTGTACTACGGTCACTAATAGGTAGGGGTGGGTAGTGGGGCCTAGCACCCCGCTGCCCCGCCCCTCATTTAGTGCCCCTAGCGAGGGTAAGGAGGGCCCAACCCCATCCCCATTTCCCCCACCCCGCCCCCGTTTAGATGTATATAAATATATATTACAATTTGTTAGACTTGTTAACAAAGTATGCACTAACAAATATAAAAGCTACATAGTTTAAAAACTAATACACTACAACTTACATAAAATATGCACTAGCAAATTTAAAAACTACATAGTTTCTAAATTATAGTCATATTTACAAAATTTAAATTTACAATTTGGGTCTAAAAATGTATTTTTAATCACTTTTGTACTTAGAAATAATTTTTAAATCAAATAAAATTTACATTGAATATTCCAACAGATAGAAGACTCAAATTGGAACAACTTATGTGAAGAGAGCTTTGTGTGTATCCACTTACAAAAGCTTTGCGAAATTTGAGTAAGAAATGCCAGAAAAGCTGTTCGAAAGTTCCTCTGGATTTCTCTCCAAGAAAGTATTTCTAAAGTGACAAAAGACTAATGAAATGGCCGTGGACGAGACTTATACTTCAATAGGGGTCGAGAGGAGATGTGACAGTGACTTTTGGGTATGTGGTGTCAGCAAAACTAGGTGCCACAGCCCATGGTTTTTCAGCTTCTTGTTGCCATGTGAGAGGAAAGTGATGAGGTGGCTCTTGGCCTTCCCATGAACCACTATTTGGGCTGAATTTGGTAGGGAAATGACACTCATGGCATGGGGGAAACTTCCTCTACAAGTCTTACCTTGGTGGTGCAATTTCGTAGGTCTTAACTGAATGAGCCACATTTGGGGTTTCAATGGGATTTGGTTTGGGGTTTGGATTTCTAACAAGCCCAAATCTAATTCTTCTAGGCCCAATTAAAATACTATGGTATAAAATAATAAATAAGGGTGTGATGACATGGATTTGAATGGTTAATAACATGTGGAAGTGATTTAATTAAGTGATTAAACACTAAACTAAAACAATAAAACTGGCTACCATCTAGGGTTTGGGATTACCATTTGGGGTTTGGGGAAACAGTTTAAGATTTCAGTTTTCACCAAAATGGTTGGATGAAATAGTGTTTGGTTTAGGTGACATGATCACAAAGCTTGATTTTTCCTTCATTTCCTTCACATTTGCATCTCATGGTTGCTCTTGATGCCAAGTGTCCAATACTACTCACCAAGTGTAGCTAGGATTTTGCCAAGTATCCAAATAAAACTTTCCTAACCAAATTTAGACATTTCACACTGTGATCTGAAAACATCTGGACTATGTGCCACATGACACTACTATTCATTTTGAAAATGGTGAAAATAACTTTGCACTATAAAATTCTACATATTCATATGAAACTAGGAGCGTACTTTGTTTTGCAAAATTCTACTCCTAAGTGTCTCAAACAAATCAAAACGTGTTTTCAAACAATTGTTGTTTGGAAAAACAAAAATCATGTTATTGCTCTGTTAAATCCTAAATATTCTTTTGAGAATAATGATGCAGTCCATTTCTCATTGTCACATTCCTAAGTTTTCAAATAAATAAAATTGCATTTCTTACACTTTAGTGGGCCAGAAATTGACAATACTAACAGATTCAATCTTATGCGATTACTCGATTTGTGAGACATTTTTTTAGCTTTCCACGATGTTCCTAAAGCTAAAGAAATTCATCCACTAAATTTTTGGTAGGTTGTTACACCCTCCCCTCCTAAAAAATATTTCATCCTCAAAATCTGTGCGAGTAAATAAAATAACTACTATCATAAAACAAGAGAATATAACACTCACATGGCTAATACCCATGTTGAACAAGTTCTAAGCTAACCGTCTAAGATATTGAATCCTTGCCTAAGTGAAGTCACTACTTTTCTTGCTGCTTAAAGAGTTATTCACCACATATAGTTTCACTACTAATATTTGGCCGTTCTTTTACTCTCTCTCTTTCTCAATTCAACAAGTAGCACTTGGATTCTTCTACAAGGAAAATTGAGTCGTACCGATATACTCTTTGAATATAAAACTTCAGGTGTCCTAGTAATTTAGTTTGGAAAACTTTTTAACCCATACACAACTGATTTCATTTTCTCTATTTCGCTGAGGAATCATATCCACATAGGACTAGCTACTCTTTCATAACCAAAATGAATCATTCCTCCTCATAGGTGGTACCTCGATAATCATTCAGACATTAATCTAAACTCAAGGTTTCCTCTCTTATGTTAGGCATAGCTATTCTTTCCATCAAAAGTTGTTCTAATTCTGACTCTAAGCAAAAGGATGTGTTCCTATTGATCATGCAAAACCTTGAGACAAAGATTTTACTATCTCCATAGTTGTCTCCAATATAAAGGCGATCTATGTTTCCATAATTACAGTACTTTGCCATAGATTATTATATGGCAGCCAGGTAAAACTTCCATCATAAGTAAATCCTACTAAGACCAAAGTTTCTCCCAATCACTTTACTCTTCTAAACACAAACTTCATTGCATCTTCAAAATAAAAACAAACTCCAATAGACGGAATAATAATTAATCGAATTTCAATATCCTTCCTCATACTACTAAAGGGTATTCTATATCTACACCGATATCAACAATAATACTCTATTGAGAATTGTTACTCTTACCACTTGGGTAACAATTCAACTTTCGATTTGAACTCTTGTGCAATGTCACAATCACTAAAAATAGGGACTCACTTGAATCAAACAATGTACAAGTTCCAAACCTCAATGTCTTGGCACTGCCTAATGTCAATCATAAAGCAGTGCTACTACTAATCACAGTCAAACTAATTCTAGCTAATCTTAACAATATATAGGTCTTAGAAAATACCAGTGACAATGCCAACTCCTTCAGCTCCTAGGGTGTTAGCATCTGCATCTCCCTGAGTGACAACTTACACTTAATGGGAACTTGGTGCTATCGTTGTTGTTGTTGTTGTCTGAGCACCTTTGTCAGTAAACGAAGAGCTTCTGCTATCCCTTGTCCTCAATCCATTGGAGGATTCTGTTCCTTCTGGTTGTTGCCTCCATAGGGGTTTCTCGATATTCTTCTACGCACCATGCTCTGATACCACCTGTGATGCACCCTAGAGTCCACTTGCGATTTGATGGAGCCTGAAGCGTTGGGACATGCAACACAAGGTTACATGGCCCCGTTCATACCAAATAAAGATGCAATGCACTTGGCATACATCTAAACAATATGCAATATTCGCAGTGGATAATTTTTTTATTTGAGCAATACTATGTACCGGATAAGACATATCCCTAAACATTAAAAACATACTGCATAAACTTAAGATATTAGGTGATCAAAAGTTATAGTACTAGACCAAAAGGCCTGTGACATCATGAGTACTGGAGACAACGCTCCTTAAGTACATAACAAACTAATATAACTACTAGGCTAGCTTATTGAGTAGCTCACGCAACTTGGTCAAGATAGCCATAATCCTCTCTATAAACTTATCTATTCGTCTTGGCACATGATCTACCATTCCGAAGAGAATGGTAGTTGGGATTACCAAGTGAAATTTGATTACATGCATATAGTAAAAGACATAAATGCTAACGTGAACATGAATAAGCTTGAGATGACTTAGCGAATAGAATGACACATACTGACATGACTTGAACTGACATGAACTTGTACTGAATTGGTATAACTTGGAAACTGAACATGAAACTCAAACTTGAAACTGACTGGAAATTGAACTTGAAAACATGAACTAAATATAACTTGAAATCTTGTTCATAAATAATTGATTAATTAAATATGAACTGTAACTGACATGAACTGAACTTAACATGAACATGTACACAATAGCATAATGTGACATGTAAAAGAGCTTAAGAAAATGAATAACTGTTATCTTACCTACATACATACACAATATTCTGACAATAAGTTAGAGGCTAACTTACCCATACATAAACATGTACTTGAATAAATCGTAGCATGACATAATATGACGTTTAAAAAAGCATAATAAACATGAATGATGGTTTCTTACCACCATACATACAAGTATCTTGAAAGTAAGTTAGAGGCTAACTTACAGTGAGCATAGCATGACGAATTTAATGTGCGAATTAACAGGAACTCTAAGGAGATATTCCTAACTGTTAGAAACTCTCTATTAACAAACTTAGGAACATAAAAATACTTACTTAAAGTAAAATTACAATAATTACCATTTTACCCCCTAATGTGGAAAAATGATAATTTTACCCATAAATTAAGGAGTTCACATCTTAACTCTAAAACTCATCAAAATTTATATTCTTCATGTAAATTTTGTCCTAAGTCCAAAAATATCTAATTAAAAAAATTTAAAACACAACAAAGCTAGGTGAACCAAGCATAGATCGAAACATGAAACATGCTAAACTCTTGATTTTTGTAGGAATTCTTTTAGACCCTATCTTTCATGCTAAAATCGAAACATGCAACATACAAAATCACATCCTTTGCTTTAATAACATGCTAGAACAAACACCAAAAAGTTACATCATAAAAATAACAAGTTCCTTCATATCAAAACTTCAAGTATTTTGACCTCAAAGAACAACCCCTTGATGTTCATGGGCTATCCCTTTTTAGACAACTCTAAGAACTCCAAAAGTTCAATAACATACTCTGCATATGTTCATAAAACAATCCTAAGGACTATCATGCTTTAAAAAATTAAACCAAAACCACAAAAAGTCACAAACTCATACTCAACACAATTGATATGCAACTATTCTCCAAAATCGAGTACTATGTGATTTGGTTTTTAATACCATTAGATCCAAAATTTCCATGAATTAAATCATGAATAAATAATATTATATGTTTAATATTCAAGTCCTAAAATAGATATAAGCTTCAAACCTAAGATCACATGGCAAAAATTGCATAGAATTTGGACCTTTGCATGCAATTTATATCTTCATATAAATAACATAAATCTTTAAAATAATATTCTAACAAATAGATCAAATTCGTAAGAGCAACATATTTGAATATCAAAGTCATTGGAGCATGCTTTCATAACAAAAGACCTAAGCTTTCCCAAAACAAAAACTGTTTTCATGCTCTCAGTTTTCAACTTTTTAGATCTATGCAAAACTCTTATAAAAAACTTATAATATGCATCAAATCTTTATCAAGCTTGTATATTATCATGTTAACTATGGACCATAAAAATATTAGACCACGATTTTGCCAAAAACTTAATAAAAAAAAAAAAAAAGTCACACACACTCTCTAGACTATTGCCTAGAATGACCTCTGTATGCTTAAACAGACTTTTCACCCATGAAACGTCCATGAAGATTTACACAGAATATTCGAATCAGGCTCAATTTGGAACAATTTATGTGAAGAGAGCTTTGTGAGTAGCCACTTACAAAAGCTTTGCACAATTCGAGCAAGAAAGTCCACAAAAGCTGTCCGAAGTTCCTCTGGATTTCTCTCCAAGAAAGTGTTTCTAAAGTAACAAAAGATTAATGAAATGACCATGGATGAGACTTATACTACAATAGGGGTTGAGAGGATATGAGAAAGTGACTTTTTAGTGATGTAGTATCAGCAAAACTAGGTGCCACAACCCATGGGTTTTCAGCCTACTACTGTCATGTGAGAGGAAGGTGGTGAGGTGGCTCTTGGCCTTCCCATCAACCACTATTTTGGACTTACTTGGGCAGGGAAGGGACACTCATGGTTGGGAAAAACTGCATCTACAAGCCTTGCCTTGATGGTGCAATTTCGTGGGCCTTAATGAGTCTTAACCGAATGGACCACATTTGGGATTTCAATTGGGTTTGATTTGGGGTTTGGATTTCTAACAAGCCCAGATCTAATTTTTCTTGGCCCAATTAAAATACTATGGTATAAAAAAATAAATAAGGATATGATGACATGGATTTGAATGGTTAATAGCATGTGAAAGTAATTTAATCAAGTGATTAAAAACTAAACTAAAACGGGCTATCATTTTGAAATTGGGGTAACCATTGGGGGTTTGGAGAAACCGTTTAATGTTTCGATTTTCACCAAGTTTTTGGGATTTCAATTGGATCTCAAGTATTTGGAGTTGCACTAGGGTTGAAACCCTCTTTGGCTTGGCACAAAAATGAATGTTTGGATGGAATAGTGTTTGGTTTAGGTGCATGATCACAAAGCTTGATTTTTCCTTTATTTCCTTCACATTTCCATCTCTTGGTTCCTCTTGGTGTCAAGTGTCCTATACTAGTTATCAAGTGTGGCTAAGATTTTGCCTAGTGTCCAAATAAAACCTCCCTAACCTAATTTAGATATTCCACACTGTGATCTGAAAACAACTAGACTGCGTGCCACATGGCGTTACTATTCACTCTAAAAATGGTGAAAATAACTTTGCATTATAAAATCCTAAATATTCATATGAAACTAGAAGCATACTTTGTTTTCTAAAATTCAACTCCTAAGCGCCTCGATCAAATCAAAACGCATTTTCAAACAATTGTTGTCTGAAAAATGAAAATTATTTTATTATGCCATAAAATCCTAAATATTCTCAGTACCTCAAGCATCAATGTCATTCCCCTGTATACATCTTGACCCGTCGTAGTATCTTCATAACCTTCCTCACATGGGGTGGAAAAAACATATATATAAAAAAAAATGAGTCGAATTCTTAGTAAAAACCACATCATGCAATAAACTTAATAACATTCTAGGTTTCAATTAATATTAACATTTTCAATAAAACATTATCTCACAGCATACATAAACACTAACCTTAAGCATAAAACAAACATTCATTCCTTAACTCATATCCTTAATGACAGTTACACACTATTACCCCCCA
Organism: Juglans regia; assembly: GCF_001411555.2. Lineage (NCBI taxonomy): Eukaryota > Viridiplantae > Streptophyta > Magnoliopsida > Fagales > Juglandaceae > Juglans > Juglans regia. Next base: position 16,921,494 of record NC_049908.1, read on the forward strand.
TGTGTTGGGGTTAGTGGCACTTGCAATCATAGCTCTTTTTGTGGCTAGTGGATGAGAACCTATCCTCCTCAGAAATGGGTCATTATTAGGTGCATCGATAGTGATGCATTCCAGTGTTGCAATCCGTCTCAACCTTATATAGTTGTAAAAGACATTTTAGTTTACATAAAATGATGTATGGAATGACATGATCATCATCACTAACCTCGGTCGTCATTAAATTGAAACTAGCAGTGTGTATCACCAAGTGTTAAATAGCAACTATAAACATCCATGCGATTGAATAAGTATCCTTTATGTTAAATAGTATGGGAAACATGCATCATGCAACTAGGCATAAAGATGACCAGTGAAATTTAAGTCCTCCGAGTCTCAACTCCAATTTAAACATGACCTTTAAGTTAACTCGTAGTGTATGTCTTCTCATTCATTAAATCCTATAAAAAGTATTGTATTGTAACACCCTGTCCCCAAGGGTCCGGAGAGTTAACTCATGTTACCTGATAATCAACTCCAACACTGCTAATATACTTTCAAAAGCTCTAAATCAAACGTAAACACTTCAAATTTAATTAACTACACAAATTCATATATCAAATCCTCAATACAGTAACACCAAAAAAAAAAATCAACTTCTCTACATGTCACTTAAACTCACATTTCAACAATATAATTAACAAAAATCACCAACACTTATCGAAAACTTTCTATTTTTAATCCGCTATTCTTAAGTTATCTCACCCAATACTTCATAGTCTTGATCTTCAGCTGAAAAATAAAAAATCATCTGAAAATATTGTGAAGATAAAGGGGGTGAGTTATCAACAACTCAGTAAGCAGAGAACATATACTAGTATGCAAACATGAATATTTATAGAGTTCAGAATGCAGAACAAAACACTTTATTTTCAGAATGCAGAGTCAGAACATGTTATCAAAAATATAAGAGCGAAAGTTCAAAAATATTCTTATTCAAAATTTCCTTTGCACAGCATAACTGAAACATCATATCAAAATAGAATTTCATGTTTAACCCCCGTGGTAGGGTTGTGCAAACCTTGGCAGCTAACCGAGCAGAAACAGAATGTGAATCTTCCCCTTATCATTCTCGGAGCCCCAAGTGTGCACATAGGAAAGACCACGCAGAAAACCACTTTGTTTCCAAAGTGGGTGCACCAGAAACAGAAAACTTGGTACCAACCCAAACAGAGGCCACAGTTTTACACCCGTGGTAAGGTCAGAACACATTAAAAACAGAATGTGATATGAACCCGCGGGAATGAAATCCCTTGAACCCACAGTCAATTTGAAAACTCCCCAAGAAAGTCAAAATCAAGTTAATGGATGGAGAACCTAGACCCGATGAGATCTCATTTCAAGAACCTAGATTTTATTAAAATGTAGACTCGTTGAAGAAGCCGTCTCAAGAACCCAGATTACAAAGGAAGAACGCCACAAAGGTTGTGATTTACCTTTGATAGGTTCAAAAGTTCAATTAAGAACAAGAGAGAGTAAAACTCAACTCACAATGAATAAATTCATCAAATTTCATAAAACTTCTTAAAATGAGGCAACAAAGAGTATTTAAACTAAAATCTAATTAAACCCTAGCTAAAATAAAACCCATTTTACCCAAAATGCCCCTGGATGAACAATGGCGCGGCTACACTAATGCTACAGTAAAACCCTACCCTAGTTCAATAAAATAATAACTTTCCCAACATGCCCTTGCATAGGCTCCCTTAAGTGCTTCCCATAATAATCTCAATTATTCTAAACTAATAAAATAAGCCACTTAAATAAATTAAACAAGTTGAAAGCCTTCAAGTGCCCAAAGCTTTCAAGTCATGTTGTTGCCCTCTTCCATAGCTTATCAAATGAATCAAAACTGAATCTTCATCCTTTAAGCCCATCTTGAATGTTAGGCTCTTTCTAAACACGTTTCAAGTGGATTGCATCAATTCTTCCATTACCTCCTCCTTGATCTTCTTGGCCCTTGAACTTATAATTGGCCCATCTGGAACTTGTAAAATATCTTTAAGACTAGGCCCACCTTGGTTCCCATCAGAATGTCATGCCAGATGTTTTAGAAATCATATCATATCACATTAGAGTACAAAACATTTTCAGAACAGAACAAAATCAGATTACAAAAATATAATTTATGCACAATTTTTCATATTCGCTCTCTTTTGCATAGTTTAGAAATAGAATGCCAAAACTTTGCTCACGTTTACACTAGTCATGACAGAAAATACTTTATTCTTAAACAGAATTTCATAAGTCATGCAGAACAAATAACTGAGGTCATTTTAAATTTCTTTTCATAACAAAACATGCATATTTTTCCAAAAATCAACCTCAGCCTATTTTATTTATTTTTATGCAAAGTGTAGCATAGGAATCCCGCTTACCTAGACTTCTTAGTTTTTCAGAATTTCCTCAAGAATGCTGAACAAATATTAATTGTTACCTATAAGAATAGTCACGTAATTTTCGTAAGTTTCCAATCAATCACGTATTTCGATATTCAAGCCTAAACTTCTAAAATAACCTATTTTAATTCCTCAAAACTTAAAACCCTTATAATCCCAAAATATATCATCACTTTCTAAAATCATCAATATCCACCATAACCAACGTCAAATTCAAAACAGCAATATTTAAACCCGAAACAGCCAACAAATTTCATAGCATAAACCAATCACACAAACAACTCCATCATCCAATCCAACCAACCCCCTTACTCCTCGGATTCAGTCCGACACAACCAACCAATTCATAGCAAATATGAGTTAGTGTAAAAATATATTTAAATCTCAAAAGTTCTTTGGGAAAATACTTACAGCGCTATAATATACTTTTCGAACGATCACGGAGATGCTAGAAGTGACGACACAACAATATAACAGTGAAAAATGGACAAAGGTCGTGGGTCTCAAAAATCCAACTTTTGAACCGGGACAAACGAAGACTTGAAATTATTGGGGAAGGGCTTAGGGGTGTTTGTGAAGCTACTAGTTGTGGTCGTTGGCTGTGGGCGGCAGTTGAAGTCCAAAAAGCTTAAATCGGAAATGGAGATGGATGGGCTTCATCGGTGGTGGATCGGAGCTGAGGATGTGTGGGTTAGGAAGCTGGGGAGTCGTCGGTGATGTGGTAAAGAAATGGTGGCCAATGGTGGCGCGACGGCAGTGCGCGAGCTCAATGGGTGCCGCGGCTTGAAGCCGTGCGTGGAGGCTCATGGCGGTGTGAGAGGAGCTAGAAACTAGAGGGTATGGTCACCGGTTGGAGGGGAAGAAAATGGGTGGCGCACGGCGGCATTGTGGTGGATGGCGGGCGGACGGGGAAGAGAGGGAGAAGTCTCGCGCAGGAGAGGAAGGAGCATAGGAAAAATAAGGAGAAAAAAAAAAGAGAGGAAGGAAAAGAAAAAGAGGAAAAAAGAAAAAGGAAAAGAGAGAAAAAGAAAAAAAGAGGTCCAATCCTCACAATTTGGGTCAAAAAAATGATCAAACGAAAAGAATTTCAAAACAGTAAGTTGAATAAAAATAATTTAAACGCAATGACTAGTTAAAATAAAATAATAATAAAAATTTAACAATACAATAATTTTAAAGTCCAACATTAAACTAATTTAAAGTAAAGTGTAATTTAAATGCCAAAACAATAATTAATACCGAGAAAGCACATCAAAGTAAATTTCACAACTTAAAAATTATAAAATAAATCCAACGAGAAATTCAATAAATTTAAAACAAGAGAACCAATTTTTAAATTAAATAAATAAAAATAATAATCCTACAATTAAAAAAAATACACTAAAATACGGGATATCACATGTATGATCTCAATTCGAAAGCACTGAACTTTGGCATAGATACCGGCTTTATTGCACATTCCGAAACTTTCTCCATGGTCCACTTATGCTAGTAACATACATCACCATGCTCTTGGATCCCCAATACCCACATGTAAAGACCATATCATGTTTATAGCATACCTACAAAACACAAGTTCTGTGTTTTGATGTTTCGGCCAAGACATGTTCTTCTATGTTCATGAAGTTGTTTTGATATTTCACATGTCCTATGTTATCATGCCATGTTTTGAATATGTTATGCTTCGTGAGTTCATGCATGGCATCTCACGTGTCACATGTTTAGTATAAGAAGGACACGTCTTAAGACTCATGTGACATGCATTTGGGTAAATGGTCTTTTTAAAAGAAAAAGAAAATTGTCTAAAAAATGTTTTATCATAATCCCAAATACTAGGATGGGGGAATGTCCTGGTGGAACTTCTCTGTCCACTTTGGAGTGCTTAAGAATAGAGTGATAACCCCTGGGTCGACAAAGAACCGTTGAGGTGCCTCGAATGGATCTTTTTGGAAAGGATGCCGGAGCGAGGTAGCACCTAACGCTCGTGGGTAACATGACTAAGGCTAATAACTCGATGAAGTACTATCATGTTATAATGAATAAGATGTATTCACCACGGTGTACGGACCGTTGGTGGTGTGATAACTAGCAGGAACACGTGGTGCATAGAGGAGCCGTGATGTGTCCACCATATGTTATAAGAAGAAGCCAATGAGCTCACATGATACGGATCACGTGATATGAATCACGTGATATGATATGATATGATACGATACGATATAGATCACGTGATATAATAAGATATGAAATGAGGTCAAAAAAATGTTTTTTCGAAAAGTGCAAAGAATCCGTTGCATATCTTTTGAAAAAGGTCAAGTGCATAAACCAAGTTTTGGGTTACGTCGTGTGTCAAGTACATGTTCACACAAGCATTTTACGGTTTGCCACTTGTATGCTTATGTTAATAATTGTATGTTGTATGTTTACTTACTGAGATTTCTCAAGATCTCATTGTGATAAATTTCACTACATTCCCCACCCAGAATAGTAGAAGTTGTTACAAGTTTATATGACCATGATAAAACTGAAGAGGACGGTACCCTTAATCATCGAGGAGGTGCCCAAGACCAATGAGAGCTCGACGGAGCCCTCTAAATTGGATAGGATAAAGAGCGCTGACCGACTCTTTTCTGAGGCACTATAGCTCTTCGACGAGTTGAAGAGATGAAGGAATTGGTATAAGGATCGATTCTTTGAGAAGAGGAAGAAGACTGATTAGAGAAGAAAAAAAAGAGGGACCATTTTCCTATACCAGGAAATATATTTTGGATGTTCTAGTGGCTTAAGTTCTTTTGCAATCGGTCCCTTTGTTTTGGGGAAAAGGTTTTTTTGTTAGTTACCCTTGTTTGGGAGACAATGAACATATTCTTCATTTGGGTATTTTTGATATGAAATCTTATGTTGAAGGCAATGTTTGGGTTATACGTAGTTTTACGGTACCATGTGTTAAGGCAATTGCTTTAGGTGTTGCTTAGTTTCATACGAACCTCATATTTTCCACAGCATTAATAACTGCATATGGCTAGTATACTTAGGAGCATTGCTTATTATCTATCATGTACAAGGGGTATGTTGCTATGTGTTGCATGTCCTGGCGATTCAGTCACCGTTCACTCCCAAGCAGGGGCTAGGGGCGCCACATTAATCCTAGCTAGTTCGGTTTACAATATGTGAGGGTTTGAGCTCAAAGCCATTATCGACCTTGTAAAATGCAGTAGCTATGAGATCCATATCCCTGGGCATGAATGGAGAAATTCAATTGTCTACACACAATTACAAAGTTAATGAAAGTATTTGAGTATACTTTGTTTGTACTTGAATAATTTCAACTTTGCATTTGGTAAGGATTGAATTTTTCTAATCATGCCTTGTAACAGACCGTCAGAAATTCAAGGGATGAATTTCTTTAGCCTTTAGTAACCTCGTGAAAACCTAAAAGTTTTCATGAATTGACTTAATCGCATACGTTTTAGTCTCTCTGCATAATCAGTATAGCCACTCACTGTAGTGCCATAAGTCAATTTTAATTATTTGAGCTACCTAGAAGTGTTAGAATAAGATACGGTCTACTCCATTCGACTTAGTGGAATATTTAGAATTTTATGTCGTAATAAACCCATTTTTAGTTTTCAGATGAAACGTTTGTTCAAAAACACATTTTGATTAATTTGAGACACTTCAGAGTTGAAATTTAATGAATGATTTACACACTAAGGTTAGTATGTATATTTAGGATGTTACAGTGCAAAGTTTACTTTCACTTTTTTTTTTGGATTGAATAGTAACCTCGATAGTAGCACCAAGTGCAGTGTTTTCAAAATCACTGTGTGGAATGTCCAAATTAGGTTAGAGAAGTTTTATTTAGACACTTGGCAATATCTTAGCTGCACTTGGCACCAAGAGGAACCATGCGATGGAAATGTGAAGAAAATCAAGTACTGAGATCATGCCACCTAAGGAAAATATTATTCCATCCAATCATCCAATTTATGCAAAATCAAATAGGGTTTCAACTCTAGTGAAACCCTAAATACTTGAAATCCAATTGAGACCCCAAAAACTTGAAGAAAACCAAAACCCTAAACGGTTTCCCCAAACCCCAGATCTGTTTCCAAGGCCTAAATGGATCCAGTTTCTAGCTTAGTGTTTAATCACTTGATTAAATCACTTCCATATGCTATTAATCCCTTAAATTCATGTTATGGCATCATTATCCAACCCTTTAAACCTTGAAAATTGGATTTGAGATGCTATCAAGCTCAAATCCATTAGGCCCATGAATTTGGACCACCTTGGTAAAGTTTCTTAAGGTTTCCTCCCACCCATGGAAGACCAGCTTCTGCCCAAGATATCCCACAAATAGTACTTGATGGGAAAACAAAGTCCACCTCATCAAAACCACCCACACGGCAGCTTTAGGCAGCCTAATGCCATGGGCGGTTTGCCCCTTGTTTTGGTCAAAACCACCATCACTCAAGTGTCACTCAAGCCCTCCCTACACCCTTCAGATTGTGTAAGAGGCGTGCTGACCATGCCCCTCTCATTTCATCGATTTTCCCACACGTTTCTTAGAGAGAAACTTAGAAACTCTCTCAGGCAGTTTTCTCAGCCTTGGTTCTTGCAGTTTTGGAAGTCCTTGTAGGTATTTTCTAATAATACATCCTTCTTGAAAGTTGTTTATCTTTGAGTGTAGTTTCTATGGGTACCTTTTTTGTTTGATTTAGTGGTCATATGGGCAGTCAAAAGTTATTTTAACTATAGAAAGGTCATTATGGGTGATAATTGGATAGTATGTTATATTTTAGAGTTTTTGACCAAGCTAGTTGATAGATCTTGGTCTGAAAGTTTTATGGAGTGCATTTAACATGTTTGTATGAATGATGGTTAAGGAGTTTTTGCATGTTATAAGCTTTTGCTACAATATTTTCTTAGATCTAAAAAGTTGGAAACTGGAAAGAGTAAAGCATTTCTATTTTGTGAAAGCTTGGATCTTTTGTTGTTGAATCATTCTCCAATGGCTTTGATATTTCTATATGGTGATTCTAAGTCTTTGCTCTAAGTTTTAGGATATTAGTTTGAAGATTGTAGGTGTTGATTTGTAAAGATAAGATTTTTATGCATGATGATACTCGATTAAGGAAAAAATGTGAGGTTTTCAGATAGATCCATGTTTTGGTTTAAGTCTGGCCATGTGATTTTAAGTTTAATACTTTGATCTACTTTAGGACATATTTTTAAACCATATGATGTTGATAGTTTGTGATTTTTATCATGGTATGTCTTGGATCAAGTGGTTTGATCAAAACCAAAGTTGAGAAAATTCTGTTTTGATGAAGTGTTGAAACTGAGTGCTTTAAGTTGAATTTTTGTGACTTTTGCTTATGTTTACTTGATGATTCAAAGCATGTTAATTCTTAGGAGTGTCTTATGAACATATTGGAAGAGAGTTTTTTAACTTTTAGAGTTCTTGGAGATGTTCTAAAAGAGACAAAACTTTGAGATTCAAGTGTTATGTTTTTAGTTAAAGTTTGGAACTTTTTGTTAAACAGATTTGTGTTTTATGAAGTGGATTTTTTTTTTGTCATTTTCGTATACTCTTAAGCATAGGATTCTATGTTGCAATATTTTGGTTTAAAGCATAAGTCTTGAGGTTGAATATAATTGCAACAAAATTCAAGAAAATGCCCTACGAGTGTTTCCGCCTTGGTGTGATTTTTATGGTTGTGAATTGTTTTAAACTTTTCTAATTAGATATTTGAGTTTCGGACAAAATTTACATGAGGAATCTAAATCTTGGTACTTTTCTAATAAGGATGTGAAATCGTCAAGTTATGGGTAAAATGATAATTTTTCTACATGTAGAGTACTCTCAGTTAGGATTTTTCATGTTACTAAGTTATTAGTGATAAAGTTTCTAACATTTAGGGCAGGTTTGGTAACCAAAACAAAACATAAAATTCTCATCTCATCTCATCTCATCTCATCATTACACTTTTTTCAAATCTCCATACAAGATATAATAAATAATTCAACTTTTTCAAATTCCAATACACTTTTTTCAAATCCCAAAACAATAATAATATTAAAACATAATATTTTAAACTTTAAAACAAAATACAAAATTCTCATCTCACTCCCTAAACCTACCCTTAGTACCTACTTATAATTTCTCGTGTTTCGTGCTTTTCCCTCATAATTGCGACAATCACTATATGTTAGTTTCTACCTTACTGTCAGATTACTATGTATGTATGTTAGTAAGGAACTATTGTTTATGTTCTTTTGTTATCATATATGCCATGCTATGTCATGTCACTACATGTTTATCTGTTACACATAATATTTTGTCATGAAATATTTATTTGTTGCACGATATATTCTGTCACATAATATTCATTTGTTATACAATATATTATGTCATGTAATGTTTATTTGTTACACGTTATGCCATGTCACCAAATGTTTGTTTGTTACATGTTATGAAATATTTTTTTGTTCATGTTACGTCATGTCATTCGTCTTACGTACATGTAATGTTACGTTATGTCAGGTCATCTGTCTTCATGTCATGTTATGTCTCGAGTAGTTTGTGTATCTCAAAACCAATATTTCTACATTAGTCAAGTCTGTTTACGTTTATCATGACCCTAAATGTTAGGATGAGGTAATATCCTAATAGAACTCCTTTGTTCATGCTGTAATGTCTAAATTAGTGTGAAATGCCCTGGGTTGACAAGGTAAAGATCAATAGGCTTGAAATGAGGTCTAATTAACTGGTCACAAGGGAGATGTCAGGTACTGACGCTGATGGTGCCATCCACATTTCAATTTCATTTTATATGTACTCGTGCTGGTGCAGATACCTGACACGTGATACATACATTATGTGTTTCATAGCAAGTGCAAACTGGCACGTATGTTAACGTACTCACAGCTGGTGCAAATACCTGTGTTGTGATGCTGTAATCGGTAGGGACACAAGTCTCAAGGGGACCCATGTAGCACCCGCATTGCACTTTTATTAATCACGCTTAATTATTGAACAAGATTCCAACTTCATGTATTTCACGTTCATGTTCATGTTATTTAACATTCAGTTCAATTCATGTTCAATTTCAGTCAATTCACATTCAATTCAAGTTCAATTCATGATCAGTTCACGTTTAGCTTTATGTCATGTTTAAGTTCATGTACGTTCAATTCTTCTCATGTCACTTCATGTCATGTCGAGCTTCAAGTTCAATCCATGTTTTATTTAAGTCATGTAAGTTCATGCCATGTTATATGTCAAGTCACGTCATGCTTATTTATGATTATGATTATGAATTCATCCCTTTACTGCCATGCCTGCATCCGTAAACTGTATGTTAAGTTTCCTGTTAATTTGCTGAGATTTGTACTCAAATCTCACCTTAGTAGTTCCAACTACCATTCCCCCTGGAATGATAGATAATGTGTCAAGATTAGGAGATATGGCAAATGATCCACTAAAGATGGTCAACTAGACAATGACAACACGACACAGAGCTCATCACTTAGACGCTCCATTTCCTTGATAGTATTATGACATCCTTGATCGAGTTGCGTGAGCTACTCGATGGATTAGCCCAACAGTTATCGTAGTTTTGCATGTACTTTGGAAACTCTGTCTCCAATACTAATTATGTTACAGACTTGTTGGACAAGTACTGTAACATTTTGGAAATTAGTTATATTGTGAATGTCATAAAGTATGTTTATATTTTTGGAATACATTACTTCTAGTACATAGTATTGCTCAAAGAAAAAAATTATCCGTTACGAATATTGTATATTGTTAATTATATGCTAGATATATTGCATCTTTATCTGTCATAAATGGGGACAGATAACTTTATATTGCATGTCCCGACGCTTCAAGTTCCATCAAATTTCAAACAGAATTTGGGGGCAGCACACGTGTGGCTGCTATTCAGTATTCACTTTGGTACCATGACTAGATTCTTATAGTTTCACTTTATGCTTTTTTGTTTTTATGTCAATTCAAATCAAAATAGTGGTACCTCGTCGTCCAAAAGTGGTTTTGAAACGGGCTCACTTTATGCCTTGTCCTCCAAACAGTGATACCTCGTCCTATCCACGACTAGATTCACTTTAAATTGGTTTTGACTACCAAAGTGAGTTTTGAAACGTGTTCTAAACTGAATTTAATTACCTTCTCTTTGACCAAACATGTTTTATCCTTTTTATTTTCAAAGAACCAACTGTTTTCACTTATTTCTGAAAAACTTAATCAGAATTTACCTCTGTTTTGATCTGTTCTTAACGATGAGTTCAGCCTCAACTTTGGCTTTAAAAAGGATGCTCGAACAGTGATTGGGACAACCTCAATAGGTGGACCTAAATTATATCTTTATTAAATTGAGGAATATATATATATATATATATATATATATACTACAAGAAAATTACTTATTTACGACCAGTTAATTCTAGTAAAATGACTATTGGCAACTAAAATTAGTTGCAAAAAATCTTTTGGTTGCAATAAATTGGTCACAAAAACCCATTTTTCTTGTAGTATTTATGGATGTAAATATTTATATATAATGAAATAACACGTCAGTTGAATAAAAATACATAATATATATATATGGTTAAGATTAGTCCCCTCTTTACCTTTTTATAGAAAAGAACCTCTCCCTTCTCTCCATTATTGTGCTTCTTTCTCTTCATCTTTCCACCCATACCATCTTTTCCTTTACATTTATATTCCTACCAACTTGCAAGGCTGCAACTATCTCTCTCCTTGCTATCGTCTTTCTTTTCTTCTTCTTCTTCTACTACTACATCACCTACTACCACTTGTACTAGCCTTTAGATCTTTCATTTTCACAGCTCTCAAAAAGACTCAAATGTGAACCAACTTCTGCAAGTCTTGATCTTGCAAAATCCATATCATCTTCCATACTTTGGGAAATACTTAATGAAATGGAGACCTGATATACTTTTTGGCTACAATATGATGAGTGTGAACTAGATCTTCTTCGATTACTTGACTAATGTCCTTTGAAGACCAAGGTCACCTTGTGGATTCAATTCAAATAACATAGATAAGAGCAGCCTTCTCGATATGGAAGCCTCAATGTCAAGAATCTATTGGGACCATGACACTATTGCGGTCCCATTTCCCCAAGTTTGCCTTAATCATTTTCCTTTTCTCGATTGTCTAGCATTGTTTAGATTTTTCTAAGTTATTGTTATATTCTCTTACCCCTTCATGATCTTTCATACTTTGTGGTTGATACAATATATATAAACATATACCCATTTACTTATCCAAAAAATATAATCCAATAATTTAGACCATACATACCATAAAATGGCATCGATGCATCATGTGATATGAATATGAATATGCATGACAGGACTGGGCAAATAGCATGACATGTGCTCGACTTGAAAAATAACGTGACTATACATAGACGTGACATGACTCGACTGAACTAAACTTGACATGTTACTTTGTTACATGATTATATGATCAGTGATTTTTGAAAAAAAAGAATCTAGATGGGCAAAAATCTGTTTTAGTCAAATTACATGTTCATGCTCATGTATTCATATTCATGGTTTACTTTATGAGAAATTCTATTTGCAGTCCTTAAGTGGGGACTGCATATGCAGACACATTATTAAATGAGATAAAACATTATTTTAGGAAGGATAATTTTGTAATTTTAAAAAATTTTAAAGTTATAATAGCCTAGGCTTGCATTGCAGTCCCCAAATGGAGACTGTTCTTAGCATTGCTCTTACTTTATACATGTTTATGTTATCTCTATGTAATTTGTTCTTGGAATAACTTGTTGAGATTTCTTGAAATCTCACTGTGATAGTTTCTACTACCATTGCCCTCAGAATGATAGAAATTGTGGTAGGATTCGAAGATAGTGAGTAAGATGGATGAGTTGCCTGATTTGATTGAGGTTGAGTTAACAATAAAAGCTTGTTATAGCATAGTTGTCTCTTACCTAGAAGCCACCTCGCATTTCCTCACAGAGATTCAGGATATCCTCAACAAAGAATACACAACGCAATGGACCCCTGAGCTCGAAGAAGTTCATAGCCTTGAAACCGTTTTTATTACATGAACGACTATGTAATAATGGCTTGGGAATTCATATCAGAGGCACAGGAGATCTTACGATCATATGAAACGCAAATTATGATCCAGTGATATAGGATATGGATTACATTTGGATGATTTCGGTAAAAGGGTCATGGTTTAGACCCTTATTTTGTATTGAACGAATTTTTAATCAAGATACTTTTGGAAAAAATAGTATTCTTATATGGTACCATATTAAATTGCTCAACATTTGATTAGTTTTTGAACTTATTCCGTTGTGATTATTGCATAATACTTGAAATATGTTAGGTGCATTGTATGTTATTTGTCATGAATGAAGGGTATTTGACTTTGTATTACATGTCACGACATTCCAGTATCTATCAAATCCCAAGCAGAGTCTGGGGGCATCACACATATGCTATATATGTTCTAAGATCATGCTAAGACATTAATATAATCATTACATAAAAACTTAAAATCTTCATATCAATAAAAATGTCAAAATACTAAAAGGCCCCCGTTTGGATACAAGAACTGTTTCATCTAATTTCTTCTCATCTCATTAATACAACTTTATCAAATTCTTACACAAAATACAATAAACAATTAAACTTTTCAAATTTCAAAACAATAATAATATTAACAAATAATACTCTAACAATATTTTATTCAACTTTTAACTTTCATCTCAACTCATCTCATCTCAACTCAATATCCAAACGACACCTAAGTTTTTGTCAAATAGAACAAACCTTTGATGTTCTTGGTCTAACACTTTTCAAATAAACTCTAGGGACTCTAAAAGTTCATAAACACACTCTTATCATGTTCATAGATCAAACCTAGGTGATAATCATGCTTGAACACAAACCATAATCAGAAAACTCATTATCAAACCAATTGACATGCATACTAAGTCTAAACCGAGTGCCACATATTTTGGTCTGAGAACAAACACCCTAAATCTGAAACTTTTATGAAGTAAACCTTCAAGAAATAAAATCATATACTTCATATTCAAGTTCTAAACTTGAGCTAAGTATTTAATCTAGGATCACAAGTAAAAAATTTCATAAAAACCCCAAGTAAACCCATGACCCTCAAGTTTGTGTCCTAACTGAACCTTTGTATGCATACAAATTATTCCATCGAGATCGAAGAACATCATATGTGAATATAAAGACCATTGGATCATGTTTCCTTTACAAAGGATTAAAACTTTTCCAAAGCAGAAACTGTTTTGATACTACCAGTTTTCAACTTTCCAAAATCATGCAAAACTCTTTATAAAAACTTTTAACATGCAACAAATCTAAACTTAACTTATATATTAACATGTTAACTCTTTACCATAGAAAGATCTACCCAAAATTTCATCAAAATATCAAAGTTTCACATAAACATCCAGATTGTCGACTAGTATGATCTTTGTATATATGCTCAAACCAACTTTTCATTAATCAAACCTCCATGAAAATTATGCTAAGTATAACTAAATTTGAGATTCATTAATATATATTTACATGGGAGCATGCAAGACTTGACTTAATGTAGTTTCTATATGTTCGAGAGAAGATGATATTGCATTTCAGACCTATTCCGCATTTGATCAATTCTTAAAGTAAAGATATTATAGGTTCTTTCTCAAGTCCTAGGACCAGGTTTAGAATATTTTAGCTAGGGGCTTTGAATGTAGTGTGAAGCTTTCATCCCAAGCCCCCCCTAGTAGATCTGCCTTGTCCTTGTCATCTCAAACTGATGTAAATGACTCGTGTTCTCATGAATTGGTCAACGATAGTTGAGAAAGCTCGTATTGTGGTTGGCAAACAGGGAAATGCGATGACAACAGTAGCAGTGGGATGAACTGGCATGGGGACGGGGATATTGTAGATCCAACAACATTAATAGACACTCGATCGAGTAAATTAATGCAAGGCATGATGAAATTGGTAAATATCTTGATAAGATTTTTTCCTTCTCAAATTACGTTTATGATATCGATTTTATGTCAGCATAAATATTTGAATTTTTTTTTTTTTACAGCCCCTTCAGAGATGTATTAATTCTTGGTTCGGTCGACAGTGTGGCCACCGATGCAAAGTTCGGAGTTCTTGGTTCCTCTCACCTCTTTGAACAACCACTATAAGAAAAACGAGCTTTTGTGATTAATTTATTGCAACCAAATGACTATTCACAACCTATTTTAATTACAAATATTCATTTTGCTGAAATTAACTGGTCGCAAAATAACCACGGAAGACCCATGCATGCATGATAAAGATCCCCTTATAAAACTAAATGAACCCATGTCTTTTGAATAGCCCCTAGCTTACACTTTGAATGGACCCATGTTTATTTTCCTTAATCTTGAATATTTTCATGATCTTTTGTAATATATATAGTGGTTTTTTATCTTAAAAACAAGTCGATCAAAAACAGAAGGAGATTGATCAATTTCATGAACAAAAAGCACGGCAACTGATCTAGGACTCCGAATGCAACCTCATTTTCCAAAAAACTCACTTTTGATTTTGTGACAAAACTCGTGACTTTTACCTTAATTTTGAACAACCGCATACCCCATCTGCCTCAAACAGTAGTACCGCGTACCTCTTCAGGCTAGCTGCTCGTGTACGCTTAATTGGAAGTTTCAGAGAGAGATCAGAGAGAGAGAGAAAGGCTTGGTATTTACCTGAGAGTGTAGAACCGGCCTTAAAGCAAAGGAGCTTGTAAAATACAATAGGCAGAAGGTCCATGTCCCTGGGCATGATTGGAAACATGCAATCCTCTACGAAACTTGGTTTGCTGAACAATTTCAAATTTGCATTCGCTTAGAGGATTGAATTTTTCCAATTATGCCCAAGGACGTACAAGGACCCTCCAGCTGTTGGCTGGGCATGTTATAAACCATAACTTCATCTGGGATTGATTATGCCTATTTATAATAATATTGTTCAAAGTTATCTCGGCGCAGCTGCCATTCACTTTCGTACCATGCACGCACAAATAGATTCTAAAATTTTCACTTTATATATGCTTCTTTGAATATAATTTTATGCCATTCCAAATCAAATAAAACAGTGATAGCTCGTCCTCCAAAACTAGACATAGCTAATTGTAACGTCTTAATGGAAGGTTCAAACAATATAGTCTATACTCTAAAAAGACTAGTCCATGATACAATTGGAGCTCCATTGAAACCTTATAAAGAACAAAAACTTTTCCATCCCAACGTGGGATCTCATTCGCCACATACACTTATCCTTATCATATAGGTTATCACAATCTCCGTTCTTTAAATTCTCGACTTCCTCGTCGGGCCTGTCCGTTGTAGGTGTGGCACGGCTTAAGTCTCACATTTCTGGTTGAGATAGGATTTGATACCATTCCACCAAAAAGGCTCTCTCAAGTCCCGATACATCTTGGTACGGCCGTTATACTAATATTTCACGAAAAATGTCCCAAGTGATCGTTTATTTCAAAAATTGGTTTTGAAATTACAATTTACCTCTACTTTAATTTCCTTTTTTCAAGGATGGATTTGAATTCAAACTCAATTTAATTAAGTTGTAAAGTACTAATGCTCAGAGTGTGAATTATAAGTACTTGATCATGTCAGTCGACATTTTAACGTCATATAGAGCTAGCATTCTCAATTCAAGCTTCCGCCGATGGTATATTAGATCATTCATATACTTGAAGAAGATGTCTATTTGTAGTTATTATGTTCACGTCAAAACATTTGACAGTACCATAGAGATCAAGCCAATAAAACATCCTTAATTTCCAAGAAATGAGTTTAGACGACTGGTCAAATGATTCTGAATATTAATTCTACAAATACGCTTTCATTCATAACATCAAATATTCTTTGTTTAACAAGATATACAATACAACCATTGAGAGTGGAGGAATCATGCAATATGTTAGAAGAAGACAAGGACGTAGTGGGACCCCAAGTATAAAGGGGCCGGCCGGGAATTGAGTGAATGGTTCTGGTCCACTCACTTTCCTAGCTTCGTACATTGAAAAAGAATCGGTCATTGAACAATCTTCCAGAAAGGGAAAGGACTAACTTTGTGGGTAAGCCGAAGGCCTACAAACAAAGCGGCCGAAGGACTGGCTTTGTGCTAGTCTTCAAATTCTCGGATTGGGAGTTATCCTCTATTTTCTCATTTTTATGTATAATTTTTTCCGTTTTACGAGGAAGACTTAACCATCGGAAGCATTTCCCACTCAGATCACCTGGGGTTGTTTCTTTGTTCGCAGGTGCCTATTGGAACCGTTGCAGGCACTGCTGAGAATTGTCTCAACAATATCATGCAAAATAGAATTTATGTTTATAACATTGATAATATCTTTCCAGAATTATGTTTGTATATAATAGTTTTGATTTTATATATGTAGCACAAGATATATTCAGAAAAGAAAATTATAATACTTATAATACTAGTTAATTGGTGCTCCTTTCTCCGGAACTGCATACAAAAATTCATCGATTAGCAACGTTTACATGCAAGCTGGTTTGCAAGTTTCAATTAGGTTGCAAGCTAGCACTACAATAGATTTCATTTATTGTGATAGATGAAACCGTCACAAAAAACAAGCAAACCGTCGTAAAAACTTTTTGGTGACTGTTTGAAAGCGTCCCCACAACCGTCAACAAAAATGCGTCATTAATATTTGTTTTTTGTGACGGTTGGAAGTCGATCTGTCATGAGTTGCAATGTTTGAACATGAAGAGATTTTGTGACAATCGAATTCTGTCACAGAAAGTACGTTCAAACTTTACTCGACCGATTAGCATTCGAATGATAAGTATCTAACGTTTGATATTTTTCATTTGCACGTTCACTTTTTACACTCGAACGTACATACTTTGAACGTTTGTGATGTGACATTTGAATTTTGCATTCACAAGTTATTGGGCAATTGCTCGAATGTCAGAGATTAAATATTAAAATGGTTGATAAATAAGTTCGAATGCATCTTTTTTAATCATTTGAACATTAAGAAATATTTGTTGGATCATAATAGAATAAGTTTGAATGTTTGTGAAGTATATACGTTCGAACATAATACGTTACGTTCGAATGCATTTATCACATGTAAAACTCAGGCCCAACATGAAAGTCGTATTCAATTTTATTTATTTTTATATGGAGGAAAAGCCCATTTGAGTTTTAGCAAGTATTTTTAGAAATAGGTTACAGACCCAATATTTATATTGATGGAATATGGACTTTTATTAGGTTTGATATTTAGGTGATATTTAGGTTTAATTCAATTAATATTTTATAAAACAAGTGGGAATTTCATTTTATTTGGTATTGAATCCGACATAGTTATGGAGCGAAATAGATTAGTTTGGATGTAAGTCAAGCCCAAATACTTTGAAACAAGCCCTAAAGCCCAAGCCGGTGAGATCACGCCATGCACGCTTTCTATTTTTTTCCTAGGATTTCAACCACCTATTTAGGCATCATCTCATGAACGTAGAATCTCCCTCAACTAGAGTTACTCTTGACGTTAATTTTCTCCACGGCATGCACGTTCCTATCCCCACGACATTCACGACAACAACTTGCATAGGAGATATACATTCACGATTATGCAATTTTTCTCACTCTCTTTTTCTGTAGGGTTTCTAGTCATCTAGATATATAGATATATATAAGTGGAGATCCTCATCAGCATATAGAAGATAGCCCAAAGCACCCCACCGTTGCACCTGACCGAGAGAAACAAAGCCACGGCAGTCCCAACGTGTTATTGCCACTGCACCACCGTTCCACCTCTTCTACCCTCCTTAACAGCCAGCCACCGTGAACTCACCTCGGTTAGCACCACAGTGAGCCACCCCATTCCTACACGTAGCAAGGCCACACGCAAGCCTCTGTTTTGCACCACTGAAAGCAGTGCACATTCTTTCCTCCATAGTAAACCACAGAGCCGCCTCCCAGCTGCTCAGCCTCAAGCGGGAACCACCAGAAGATGCCGGTTGTGCACCCAGGTCCGCCGTGACCTCCTCTCGGTAAGCCCCCATGACGAGAGCCCTCCCCACAGGTTCTCCATCTTTTTTTTTCTCTGTTGTTCTGATCCTCACGTTAACTTCACTCTCACATCACTGTATCTCTCCTTCCACAATGCCCTGTTGACGCTCCCAGCCGCGCCGCCGTCGACGTCCACCCAGTGCCGATCTCCTCCTTCTCTATCGTGAGTTATTCTTTTCTCTCGGTGAGTTTAATTCAGTTGCATGGTTTTATGGTTTTTCAGATATTGTGTTGTAAAGTTCAACTTCAGACAATGCATTTTATGGTTTTCACTAAAACACCCTGACTATAGGTTGGTCTTATATTAAGTCTTGTGTTCGTCTACTTTATATTTTTTTAAATATATAGCTTATAAAGAATATAGATGAGTTTCTGAATTATATTATTAGTAAGAATATATTTTTTTCTAAAATATGAATTTTTGAAGTGAACAGTAGGTACAAAATTTTATTTTCAACCCTTTAAAAGAATATTTTTGATTTAATGAGAATTATGATTGTTTTTACTTAAAAAAACATTGTTATAATTATGTTAAGAGAATATTACAGATTGGAGAAGTATTTTTTTATGCGCATCATTGTAATTAGTAAAATATTAGTATTCATTATTAGAAATAATTTTAGAGTTTAATAGTCGGAGAAATTAAGTGGATTTGAGAAATTTGGGAAGTGATGGCATTTTACGATTATGAGAAGTTTAGGTTTTTGAGGAATTAAAATAGGTTAATTTAGTATTTCAAGTTAAATATTGAAATACGTGTTTGATTCAAAATTTACGAGATTTATATGTCTATTTTATAGGTGACGATTAATAATTGTTCTGCATTATTGAGGGAAATTCTTGAAAAGCTAAAAAGTCCAGGTAAGCGGGATTCCTATACTAAACTTTGCATAAAAAGAAAATGAACTGAGTTTGATTTTGAAAATATGCATGTTTGTTTTGAAAAGAAATCTGAAAACAACCTCGGATATATGTTCTGTATATGCATGAAATCTGAATAAGAGAAAATATTTTTTGTTATAACTGGTGTAAACATGAGCTAATTTTGTGCATTCTATTTCTAAACTATGCAAAAAGAGCATATATGAAATTTATGAAAGTTTGTGCATGTAATGTGAAAATGTTCTGAAACTGTTTTTGAATATGTGAAAAAATCTGAATTTGTTCAGTATTCTATTTGGATATGTTGTGGCATATGAAAACCTTGGCATGAATTGCTGATTTTGTAACTGAATATGATCTGGTTCCGATGATGTTCTGTTATGTTTCTGTTAAGGCCCTACCACGGGTATAATGGTGGTTTATAACCCTACCATAGGGGTTACTGGTATACGGCCCAGCCACAAGTATAATGATGGTTTATAATCCTACCACATGAGTTAAACATGGTATACGGCCTAGTCATGGGTATAATGATTGTTTATAACTCTACCATGGGGGTTAAGCATGGTATACGACGCAACCACGAGTATAATGGTTGTTTATAACCCTACCACGAGGGTTAAACATTGTATACGGCCCAACCATGGTATAATAGTGGTTTATAACCCTACCACAGAGGTTAAACATGGTATGCATCCACGGGTATAATGGTGGTTTATAACCCTACCATGGGGGTTAAACATGGTATAAGGCCCGGTCACGGGTATAATGATGGTTTATATCCCTACCATGGGGGTTAAACATGGTATATGTCCCGATGTGATGCACTGATATGATATGAAGATCATGTTTTAGATTTTGATATGCCAAAAGATTTTTGAATAAGAAAGTTTTATGAAAGTTTCGCTCTGATATTTTTTATAACATGTGTTGATTACGCATTCTGAAAGTAAATATTCTAGTTCTGCATTCTAAAAAACATGTTTGTTCTACATTCTGAATTTTGTAAATGCTCATGTTTACATACTAGAATATGTTCTCTACTTCTTGAATTGTTGATAACTCACCTCTTATTTCCACAATATTTATTTAGATATTTTGATAATTCAACTGAGGATCAAGATTATGAGGTATTGGGTGAGATGATTTAAGAATAGAAAGTTTTTATGAGTATTGGCGATTTTTATTAAGAAATTTTATTGTGTTATGATGACTTGCCATTTTGGAAAATTGGGTATATTGAGAAAATTAGTTTGAATCGAAATTTCTAAATGATATTGGGAATTTGGAGTCTATAATTATATTGTTGAAAAGCAAGCCTATGGAGATTTTAGTTTGTTTGCATAAAATTATCTGGGGAGCTAATGATGAAGTGAGAATGATGGGTATGCATGAATGTGAGGATAGATAATGCAGTGTAATTGAGTTTTGAATTAACTTTTGGATTTGATTAATCTTGAATGATTCCTTTGAATTATAGACTTTAGACAATCTTTGAGGCAATAAATTTTATAAATCAAACCAATGCTTATTTTAATTTTCTTTTCTTTTATTCTTTGCTCAAGGGCGAGCAAAGGTTAAGTTTGGGTGTATTTTATAATTGTTATTTTTATGTAATTTTTATCACTTTTTTATTTATGAAAAATATAATTTTCCCTTCAATACTATTGATTTTATTTTATTTCTATATATTTTTTATTTATTTTATTGGATTTGAAGAATGAGAAGATTTAGTGCAAAAATAGAGCATTTTGGTCCAAAATAAGAGACTACGGATCCAGACCAATGAGAGGCAGCGAGATTTAATAAAGCCGATGAGATTTGTGCGAGGAGCCTTATCCCATGGGCAGCAAAGAGATTTCTATTGCCCAAAGCCGAGAAGACTTACCTCTCGGTAGGCAACCTGAAGGCGCGAAGACTTGGCGACAAGGCTCTAGGCGGGTTAGATTGGGTGACTAGTCTAAACAACCAACTTAAAAGATCAATTTAAACGACATCGTGGACAGCTAGAAAAAGAGAGATGAGTCTTTCATCTCGGTCGGGAGTCTTTCCACTCGGTAGGCGAGGAAAGGGCCGTGTGGTCTTTATGACCTCCACGCTCGTTCATTTGTGACCTTTCCGTCAGTTATATTTAGCGCACACGCCGGTTGGACCCTTTCGAGTTTTGCAATCAATCTATTGATGATCAAATCCTCCTGAACTCTGCAATTCAAGTCGCATATCATTGAATCTTTCGTTTTAGATAATTCCGATATTCTTGGGATAATTTCCTTTTATGTTAACATCTATCTTTAGAAACTATTTTCCAGAGTTTTAAGCTAGATTGTAGCCACATTTATTTTGTTTCCGGATTTGAGTTTTGACATCTATTTAATCCTGTCTTGTTGGATGAATAGGGAGTATTGGTTCTTAGTCTTAGTTTTTAGTTTTGAGTTTTAGAGAGTCTGAGTTTAGGTTTCGATTATTCCAAAGTTATGTTTTTAGTTTCTTTCTAGGAGGTGGATCTAGAGAGCAGTGGCGAGAGCCGCATGTTTCCTCAACGGACTTCAACGACAAATACTAGTTTTATTCTTTTCAATTCCATTATGAACTAATTATATTTTCTAGACCTTTGATGTAGCCTAGTGTTGAACATAGTTTATATTCCAAGTTATTTTATTTTCAATATTTCCATGACTGAGTGTTTATTCCTTGTTCTTAATGCTTACAATTTTCTAGTTAACTATTGTTCGATCTATTGGATTGCAATGAAACTGAAAGGTGATTTGTGATTAAAATTCTAAGATTAAATACCATTAGTTGAGCAAAAACAAAGATGTTTTATCGCGACTAGTGTGATTTTCAAGAAAAATCCAAAGAACTTAACGAGTCTTTAATTAGTTATATTCACAGAGAGATATAGAGTTATTAGTTGGAAATATTTTTGGTATTGTTCGAGAGAAAATATTGAATAGTTAAGAGATTTTAATCATAAACTTTGGATAATTGAGATTCTATAACAAGGAAGAATAAATTGTGTGGAATTTGTTAGGTGAATTCAAATACTCTAGATCTATTCTTATTATTTTTAAAATCTTAATTTTAATGTTTTTTTCTTCAGTTTAATTTAGATAAACCATTCTTCAAATTTCAGTTTTTCAAATAGTAATTAATTTAGTCAATTTTAATACTCAATAGCATAATTATTCTATGTGGGTTCGATAACCTTTTCATTTAAAACACTTTACTACTTGTTACGATTCTGTGCACCTGCTGATATATGTTTTTATGTGAACAAGTTTTTGGCACTATTGCCGATGAATAGTTATTTGTTATTGATATTGATACCAGCTAGGTTTTTTACTACTTTGGATTTTATTTTATTTCATTTATTTTAAAAAAATCGTTTAAATTAGATATCAGTTTGATTTTTCTTTTCAAGAATCAGAAGTGCATGCCCCGATCAAAATCATTAGAGCATACACCTTTCGATCCCGAGATTGAAAGAACCTTACATCGGATCAATAAAGAGAAAAAGAAAGAGGTCGCCGCGTCCAAAGTTAATATGGCCGACCAAGAAAACAAGGCGTTAAGAGGCTATATGATGCCTCAGTCAATGCGGCGACGTTCAGTATAAGGCAGCCAACTATACAAGCCAATAACTTCAAGATCAAGCCGGCCATTATTCAATTAATTCAACAAATCGTCCAGTTTGGAGGGCTGTCACAAGAGGATCCTAATGTCCATATTGTAAATTTTTTAGAAATTTGTGAAACGTTTAAACACAACGGAGTGACAGATAATACAATTCAATTGAGAATTTTTCCTTTTTCCCTTAGGGAAAAAGTATAATTTTGGCTGAATTCTTTGCACCCTTGCATCATCACCACTTGGGAACAATTGGCACATGAATTTTTAGCAAAATATTCCCCTTTGGCCAAGATAGCAAAGTTAAGGAATGATATCTTTACCTTCATCCAATTTGCGGGTGAATCATTATATAAGGCATGAGAGAGATACAAGGATGTATTACACAAGTGTCCACATCAAGACCTCTCAGCTTGGCTTCAAGTACATACATTTTGCAATGGTTTCGGATCCACAAATCATCTATGGTTGATGCAGCCGCAGGAGGAGCATTAATGAGAAAGACCCCTGAAGCTGCATATGAATTTCTGGAAGAGTTGGCGTCTAACAACTATCAGTGGGCCCGTAGAGAGAGCAATGCCAAAGAAGACAGCCAGTGTCGTTAACTTGACTCCTATGTCTGCAATTGCGGCTCAGTTGGCTAATTTATCCAAACAAATAGGTAAAATGAACATTAATGCTATTCAAACTAATGTTGTTTGTGATCATTGCGCACGAAATCATTCAAGTGTAGATTGTCAAGTGGGGAATCCTTTTGCCCAACCAAGTTATGAACAAGTCCATTACGTGTTCAATTTTCAACATCAAAATAATCCTTATTCAAACACGTTCAATCCTGGATGGAGAAATCTCCCTAATTTTTCATGGAACAATAACCAACTACTAGCTAAACCACCTCAATAGTTTCCACAGCAAGAGAAGAAGCCGACACTTGAAGATATGATCATGCAGTACATGCAAAAGACTGATGTGGTGAATCAAAACAACTCGGCTTCAATCCAAAATCTTGAGGCACAAATCTTGAGGATAGCAGGGACTTTACCGAGCAACACTATAATCAATCTGAATGAACATGTCAAAGCCATAACGTTGAGAAGTGGGCAGGCATATGACCAGCCACAGTCGGTAAATACCGAGCGAGATGAAGAAGCTACCAAAAATGTGGAATTAGAGAAGAAGGAAATCGAGTATGATGTGAAAGAGACCGATCGGGAGGTGACTGACTAGCAAGCTGAGAAGACTAGAGAGAATAAAGGGGCTGCAAAATCCAAGAAATCTATGGAGTCTACTTCTGAAACTTATTCTCCTTCAATTTATGATTCACCAATTCATTTTCCGCAAATATTGAAGAAAAATAAGATTGATAATCAGTTCTCTAAATTTCTAAGTATATTTAAGCAACTTCATATTAATATTCCTCTCATTGAAGCTTTAGAGCAAATGCCTAAATACGCAAATTTTTTTAAGGATATATTATCAAACAAGCGGAAGTTGGAGGAGTATGAAACTGAGATGCTAACCGAGGAGAGCAGTACAATTTTACAAAAGAAGCTACCGCCTAGGTTGAAAGATCCGAGGAGTTTCACGATCCCTTGCACTATAGTAAATTTCTATTTTGATAAAGTTTTATACAACTTAGAGGCAAGTATTAATCTAATGCCTCTCTCTGTTTTCAGGAAATTAGGTGTTGGAGAAGCAAAGCCGACCACCATCTCTCTACAGTTGGCAGACAAATCTATTAAATACCCGAGAGGACTCTTTGAGGACGTACTGGTAAAAGTTGGTAAGTTCAGCTTCCCTCCCGACTTCGTTGCACTCGATATGGAGGAGGATGAGGAGATCCTTTTGATACTGGGCCAACCTTTCCTAACGAAAGGGAGAACCTTAATTGATGTCCAGCAAGCGAAACTCATTTTGAGGGTCAGCAAGGAGCAAGTCACATTTGACGTGTTTAAATCTATGAAATTCTAGTCTGAGGTACGTTCTTGTTTTCAAATAAGCAACCGAGACATGGCCTAGGCCGACGAGACCTATGGAACCGAATTTTCAAAGCAACCACTTGTGGTATGTCTTACTCACTCTACGTCTATTGAATCGAAAGATGAAAAAGTTAAGGAGTGTGAGAGATATTTGGAAGCTACACCTTCCATTTCTCATTCAATAAAATCGAAAGTGAAAGAGCTAAACTCATCTTAGCCGACATCACCCAAGCTTGAACTCAAACTGCTTCCATCAAATTTAAGGTACGCTTTCTTAGGCCAGGACCCTACTTTTCCAGTCATTATTAACAGTTCTTTGAGTGATGTAGAGGAAGAGAAGTTGTTGAGAGTCTTGTAGGAACACAAGATGGCCTTGGGTTGGACCATCTCGGACATCAAAGGAATTAGTCCTTCAATTTGCATGCATAAGATTTTAATGGAGGATAATTTTAAACCGATCGTCCAACCCCAGAGGAGATTGAATCCATCAATGCAAGAAGTGGTGCATAAAGAGGTATTGAAGCTTTTAGATGTTGGGATCATTTATCCAATCTCAAATAGTGCATAGGTAAGTCTAGTGCAAGTCGTTCTAAAGAAAGGAGGGATAACTGTGATCAAGAATGGGAAGAATGAACTAATACAGACGAAAATGGTCACGGGATGACGAATATGCATAGACTATCGAAGACTAAATGATGCAACTTGGAAAGACCATTTTCCCTTACTATTTATTGATCAAATGCTAGAAAGACTTGCCGACCACGCCTACTACTGTTTTCTAGATGGATATTCCAGTAACAATCAAATAGCCATTGCATCCGAGGATCAAGAGAAGACCACTTTCACCTGTTCTTACGGCACTTTTGCATATAGACGCATGCCTTTTGATCTTTGCAATGTGCCAGCCACTTTTCAAAGATGCATGATGTCCATCTTCTTGGACATGGTGGAAAATTTTTTAGAAGTCTTCATGGATGACTTCTCGATTTTTGGTCACTCTTTTGATAACTTGCTTATCTAATTTATCTTTGGTTTTGCATAGATGCAACAAGACAAATCTTGTTTTAAATTGGAAAAAATGTCACTTCATGGTTAAGGAGGGAATAGTGCTTGGTCATTGCATTTTCTTCAAGGGAATTGAGGTTGACTGAGCAAAAAGATCAAAGTTTTTGACAAACTCCTACCACCGACCAATGTGAAAGGCGTGAGGAGCTTCTTGGGTCACGTCGGGTTCTATCGTCGGCTTATAAATGATTTTTTCCAAATTACGAAACTTCTCTGCACTCTGTTGATTAAAGATACTCAATTTGAATTTTCTGACGAATGTTTGCATGCTTTTGAAACATTGAAAAAGAAATTAATTTCAGCACCTATCATTGTGTCACCGGATTGGAATTTACCTTTTGAATTAATGTGTGATGCTAGTGATTATGCTATAGGGGCTGTTTTGGGGCAGAGAAAAGATAAGATTTTTCATGTTATTTATTATGCAAGTTGGACCTTAACAGGAGCTCAACTTAATTATGCTACTATTGAAAAAGAATTGCTAGCAGTTGTGTTTGCTTTTGAAAAATTTTGCTCATATTTGATAGGTTCGAAGGTTATCGTCTACACCGATTACTCAACTCTTAAATACTTGTTGTTGAAGAGGGATGCCAAACCAAGACTGTTAAAATGGATTCTGCTACTATAAGAGTTTGATTTGGAAATAAGAGATAAGAAAGGTATCAAGAATGTAGTGGTCGACCACTTATCTCACCTTGAGCTTAAAGAGGGTGGCTGGCGAGGAGAGTTTCTCAATTAATGAGACCTTCCCGAACGAGCAATTAATAGCTATACACGTTGTTCCATGATATGCCGACATGGTAAATTATTTGGTGTCCAAATTCTACCGGCTGAAATGACATATCAACAAAAGAAGAAGTTCTTCTCCGACTTGAAATATTATTTTTGAGAGGAACATTTTCTATACCAGCACTACACGGGCCAGATAATAAGGAGATGTGTGCCTAAGGAGGAGATGGCGAGCATACTCAAATATTGCCATTCATTGGAAGCGGGGGCCCACTTTGGTGGAGCAAAAACAGTAGTGAAAGTTTTACGATAAGCATATTCTGAGAAGGGAATTCAAAATCAAGTAGAATTTTCTATTATTTAACTCAAGACTTCAACTCTTTCTGGGAAAGTTACGCTCTCGGTGGTCGGGACCGTTTGTGGTGACACGTGCCTTTCCTTATGGGGTGGTTGAAGTCCATCACGAGACAAAAGACACATTTAAAGTAAATGAACAGAGATTAAAACTCTATTTGGATGGAGACTTTAATTCAAAAAAGTGTTTCATTGATCTCGCTAGTAATAAATTATGAGAGGCCAATGTCTACCTATAGACTTTAAATAAAGTGCTTTTGGGAGGCAACCCAAGTTTTTTTTTTTTTGTTTAATTCTTTTTCTTTCATCTTGTAGGAATGAAGAGGCGAGTAGATCTCCAAGGAGTACATGTCTGCACCTTCAAGGAAAATATTCAATTGGTAGAACTAGAAACAATCAGGGGAGCATCTCTTACCTTCTCTCATTCTTTGCTGTAGTTTTTCTTTCTTTTCCCCATTGAAGACAATTTGATATTTAAGTTTCTGGGAAATGATATTATTTTATTCAAACAATAATAATAATAATAACAATCATAATGATGATAAAAACAGTATGGTTTGATGAATACAAAGCCTATGATAAGAAATGATCGAAATTGATTATAATTTTTAGGAAACATTTTCATTGCTTAAGTCTAGTTTTTAATTCTTTACTTGATTTTGCTTAATTTGATATTTCCTATGTTCAATAAATCCCCTTGTGATCATTAGATTTTTTGAGTACCTAGAGAGATTTTATGTGAATTTTGTGAATTTGTGTTGTCTCAACTTGCTCTTGAACTTGTTTGATTACACTCGAGGCGAAATCCTAGATAAAATATTGCTAGAGAAATGATTAAGGCATTCTTTGGATCGATTGATCCTTTAAAACTTGCTTATTATCTTTATCTCTAGTCGCCCCTTTGAGATTTATTGAAATATATTTTGGCCTTATATTTTTCTTTCTTGTAAACCTCATATTCCCTACCCTATTTGAGCCTAAACACTGATATCCTTACCTTTCAAGAGAACTAAGTTTACACAAAGTCACAAACTCACAAGAGCATGAAAGGCAAGAGAGGTAGAAGGTCTACAAGTAAAGTAATTATAGCATGCTATCAAGTCCAAATCTAATTTTTCTTGGTCCCATCAAATTTCCAAGGTTTAAAGGGTTGGATAATGATTTCATAACATGAATTTGAGGAATTAATAGTATGTGGAAGTGATTAAACACAATGCTAAAAATTGGATCAAATAGGGTTTGGAGGCCAACTTTAGGGTTTGGAGAAATCGTTTAGGGTTTCAGGTTCATCCAAGATTTTGGGGTTTAAATTGGATTCCAACTATTTAGGGTTTTACTAGGGTTGAAGCCCTCTTTGATTTTGGCACAATTTAGATGGTTGGATGGAATAGGGTTTTGCTTAGGTGTCATGATCTCATACCATGATTTCCTTCATAATTCCATCTCATGGTTCATCTTGGTGCCAAATGTCAAGTACTATTCATCAGTGTGGCTAAGATCTTGTCAAGTGTCCAAATAAAAATACTCTAACCTAGTTTGGACATTCCATACTGTAATTTTGAAAAGACTGCACTTCATGCTACTATTGAGGTCACTATTTATTCCGGAAAAGTGAAAAATAAACTTTAAACAGAAAAATCATAAACATACACACTAAACTAACTGTGCAATTAGTTTATCGAAATTCAACCTCGAAGTGCCTCGAAATAAACAAAACACATTTTCTAACAAACGTTTCATTCGAAAATTGAAAATGAGATTATTGTACCATAAAATCCTAAATAATCAACTGAGTCTAGTAGTGTAGACCATAATTAACTGAGTCTAGTAATGCAAAGCATCCTAAATAATCAAATAAATAAAATTGTAGTTTTGACACCATAGTGAGTGGTAATACTGATTATGCTGACAGACTAAAACCTACACGATTAGTCGATTCCTGAAAACTTACGGAGTTTTTACGAGATTCCTAAAGCCTATAGAAATTCTGTCATTGAATTTCTAGCGGGTTGTTATACTTATGCTTACTGTAATTGTTATAATATACCATGCCACATCATCAATCCTCTGTTACGTGTTTATCTGTTATATGAATGCCATGTCATTTATTACATATTTATCTGTTATGTGAATGTCATGTAATATGTTACATGTTTATCTGTTATATGCCATGAATACCATGACACCTTATTCAATTACATGTTAGTTGTTACATGCCATGAATGCCACATCATAAAAATTCAAGTAGGCCACGAAAATATTTTTAAATCATGCATGAGTTGTTATGTTTTATCATGACCCCAATTCTAATAGGGGATTATCCTAGTGAAACTCACTTGTCCACACTGGATTGTTTAAATTGAATATATAATCCCTTGGGTTGATAAAGTACAATTAATAGGCTTCAAATGGACTTAACTGGTTTCTAGAGCAAAGTCGAGGCACCCAACACCTGTGGTGCTGAACATTTTACAGGCACTTAACCTTTGGTAATGGTTAATTTGTACTATTTGAGTATCTCACACTAAATACTCTTGCTAGGATTAATTCGTCCAACATGAGTGTTTATATGAAACTTTCAAGATGTACTCATAGCTGGCGTAGATGCATGTGATGTTATGCAGTACGATTGGAGCACATGGCCCTCAGGGATTCGTGGAGCATCCACAACTCACTTTTTAATCATACATGTATGTGTTAACAAGGTCTCAAGTTCACACAGTCAAGCCATTTTTATTTTAAGTCATGTCATGTTCAGGTTCATGTCATGAAGAATACATGTCATTTACTTTTCATGCACTCCTATTCATACTGTTGGTAGCTTAAGAGCCTTAGTTGTTGAGATTTTATAATCTCATTGTGGTAGTTTCAACTACTATTCCCTCCGGAATAGTAGGTGATATATCAGGACATTGAGGATCAGCGCTTGACCAGTTGAACGAGGTTGAATAAACTTTAGAGGACACACAAGGAGCTGATGGAGTCGATCCTCTATATTTTGGACATTATTTTGGAGATCATAGTTGAGTTGCATGAGCATATGAGATGTAATGAGATGAGTTGAGTTGAGATAAAAGTTAAAAGTTGAATAAAATATTGTTAGAAAATATATTTTTTTAAAATTTGAAAAGTTGAATTGTTTATTTTATTTTGTGTAAAAATTTAGAAAAGTTATAATGATTAGATGATATGAGATGATAATGGTCGTCAAAACAAACGAGACCTTAGTGATTTAGCTCAATAGTCTAGTTCATGCCTGTACTTGGAGTGCAATCTCCAATACATGTTTTGATTTAGTCTTATTGTATCTTTTGGATATGTGAATGTTTATGAAGTCATAATTATGTTTTGGGATATAGCATTCTTGTACTTGTGTATTGCTTTAAAAAGAAAGAAAATATATGCTGCAAATAATGCATATTGTTATATGCATGATAGGTGGTGCATTGCATCCTTAACTGCCATGAATAAGGGTATGTGACCTTGTGTTGCTTATTCCGACGCTTCAAACTTCGTCCAATCCCAAGTATTTGCGCATCTGAAAGAACACCTAACCCACCCATCGCTGTTTAGTCAAACCAAGCAAGTGGAACCCTTGTCGCTGTATCTAGCCACCACCCTAGATGTGGTTTCCGCCACTCTAGTCAGAGATGAGGGCAAGGAGTAAAGGCCAGTATATTATGTCAGTAAAGCCTTGAGAGGGGCCGAGAAGAGATACACAAAGATAGAGTTATCACCTTCGCCCTTGTGACTTTGGCATGACGATTACGCCCTTATTTCCCAGCCCACCCCATAAGGGTCATCACTTCCACACCCTTGCAGAAGGTGCTTTAAAGTCCTGACACTTTGGGGCGACTGGTGATATGATCTGTTGAGTTGAGCGAGTATGGCATCAGTTATGTTCCCAGAACCAAGTCTTGGCCAATTTTGTTGCGTAACTGACGAACTTCCTCGATGAAACATCGAAGGCACCCGAGAAGGAAATGTGGCTAGTGTAGGTTGATGGCTCATCCTGCCGAGCAGGAGGGGGCGTGGGCATCCACATGATAAGCGATGACGGCAAGAAGTCATTTCACACTGTCCGATTGAACTTCAAGGTGACGAATAATGAAGCGGAGTATGAGGCGGTGCTCGTGGGATTGGTCGTAGCTGAAATGTCAGGTGGAAAGGCTGTAGTAATGAAAGCGGACTCTCAGGTGGTGGTTGGCCAAATCATGAGAGAATATTTGGCAAAGGGACTGAAGCTAATAAGGTACCTCCATTATGTCCAGGATAAATCCCATCAATTCTAGTATTTTCAGATCGAACTATATTTTTAGAGGGGACAACTGGAAGGCAGATCGGTTTGCATGAGAGGCATTGACAGGGCAAAAGAAGATGTAGGAAGTTTTTGAGATCGAAGGAAACTTGCTAGGATGGGCGGATAACATCATCAGGTACTTGAAGGATGGGGAGCTACCCACTTCCCTTAAGGAGGCGAAGAAAGTTAGAAATAGGGTAGCTTGGTTTACCTTGATAGACAGAACATTGTACAAGTGGGGTTTCTCGAGCCCATTGCTAAGATGCATATCAAAGGAGGAGGCCGAATATGTGATGAGGGATGTGATGAGAGAGATACACGAAGGCGTTTGTGGGAACCATTTAGGAGGAAGGTCATTGGCGGTGAAAGTCATGAGAGCATGCTACTATTGGCCCAACGCCCTACAGGACTCAAAGGAGTTTGTGAAAAAGTGTGTCCAGTACCAGTTGCACGCACCAGTCCCGAGCATGCCCCCTAAAGAACTGAATTCGATAACGGCCCCATGGTCGTTTGCCCAATGGGGGATAGATTTGGTTGGCACTATGCCCTCGAGCAAAGGAGGAACCAAATTCATCATATTTCACAAAGTGGGCAGAAGCAAAAGCAATGGCTACGGTGACTGTTCAAAGTGTGACAAAATTCATATGGAAGACAATCGTGTGTAGATTCAAGATATCGCAAAGCATCGTCTCCTACAATGGCAAGCAGTTTGATTCAGAGTATTATCGTAAGTGGTGTTCAGAACTCGGGATCAAAGTCAAATACTCATCTCCCGGAGACCCACAGGCAAACGGACAAGTCGAAGCAACTAACAAGACCAAAGTAAGGATATTAAAGAAGAAGGTAGCAAAAAGAAGGGGGCATGGGCGGACGAACTCCCCAAGATCTTATGGGCGTACAGGACAACACCCAAAATGTCAACTGCTAAAACTCCTTTCATCCTAGCGTATGGAACTGAGGCCATGATACGTGTAAAAGTGGGAATACCAAGCTATAGGAAGCTCCACTTCGACGCTGATGAAAATAAAAGGAAATTGGAAGAGCATTTAGACCTACTAGAAGAAAGAAGAGGGAGTGATGAGACAAGGGTGGTTGCCTACAAGAGGAAGACGGAGCAGCATTTCAACAAGTGAGTAAGACCGGGTCCTTCAAGGTTGGCAACCTGGTGTTAAAAGAGACCGAGGTGACCACTGCAGAAGAAGGAAAGTTGGGCCTAAGATGGGAGGGGCCATGTGACTAGCACTAATCGCCAGGGAGCCTATCGCAAAGGATGCAACAGGGCGTGAATTGCCTCACCCGTGGAATGCTGAATATTTGAGGAAGTATTATGTTTAAAATATTGTTATGCCTAAGATATTTTTGATGAAATATTATTCTTACCAAAGGATTTTATTTTCGATAAGCTCAGTTATTCATATCGTATTTTTGTTTTTATTATCTTGACACTTTAGAACCCTCAGAGCACGACTCGCTAGAGTTAAGCGGTCAAGCAACTCTCCCGCTACACTTTACTCACCAAGGTTACGCGGTCAAGCAACTCTCCCGCTACGCTCCACTCACCAAGGTTACGCAGTTGAGCAACTCTCCCACCACACTCCACTCGCCAAGGTTACGTGGTTGAGTAACTCTTCCGCCACACCTTCTCGCCAAAGTTAAATGGTCGAGCAACTCTCCTGCTACACTCCACTTGCCAAGGTTACACGATCGAGCAACTCTCCTGCTATACTCCACTCCACTCGCCAAGGTTATGCGGACGAGCAACTCTCCCGCTACACCTTCTTGCCAAGGTTACACGGTCGAGGATCTCCCCCGCCACTCGCCAAACCACATGACTAAATTTCGGATAAGTTAGTTTCGTCTTTGCTTTTGGTTTCTTTGTTCTTGTTTAACTTAACTCAATATGACTAAGACTAGAACTAGTTACGTTCACACTCCATAAATCAATTAGAGTCATCCTTAGGAATAAAACAAAGGTAAAAATTCTTCGGTTGCAAACATTCATCTTACTTAAAATAAAATGTGGATCAAAATATACAATTACTAAGGGGCAGTTGTCCGAAATTTAACAAAATCAAGATGTGCTAAAATAAAACATCAAGGGAGATGAGGAGGGGGGAAGGCATCCAACATAACATCTCGCTCGATAGAATCAAAGTAATGGTAGGCGACAGGACTAGCTCTTATCTCTCTCTACTTCAAGTTATGAAGATTTGTCTTAGGATATGCAATTAGAAGCTCCCGCAGTTGCTTAATTCTGAGCTTGAAACCAAGGCCAAAACCACAGTCTCAGATTGTGCAGGTAGAGTTAATTTGAGGAATAAGGCGATTAATCTGCTCCTGTGAGTGGCCCAGCTCCTGATTCAGCTCTGATACTTTTGATTCAGAGGTAGCCAAATTGGTCTTGCAAATCTCCCAGCTCTTATTTAGCATCAAGAAGTGGCATTCGTGCAACTTAAGAGAGTCCTTAGTGGTGGCCAAATTATGCTTTGCCTTAGCTTTCTTGCCCTGAGCTATGCTCAGTCGGATATTAGTTTCTTGACATTCTTCCTCGCTGGCAGCCAGGCTTGTAATAGTCAACTTTCACCACTCGCAATTCCTCTGCTTCTTTTTCCACCTCACTTAGGCGGGCGGCCAAACTGTCTAGTTTAGCCTCCCTGTTAGCGACGTTAGCCTTGTGCAATGCAGCTTCTCCCAATGCGCTCGCCAACTAGGATTGGAGAGAGGAAATCTGATCCTGAAAGGTAGCTTCAGCCCGTGAAAGCTCCCTAACCAACTTTTCTTTCTCTGCTCGGGCAGAGACAACAACCTCGTGGGCTTTACTAATGAATGAGTGCATGGTGTCATTTTCCTCTTCAAGTTACATACGGTCTTCCACCAGTATAGCAACCAACTTATCAATTCCCTGCAAAAACCCAGTCAGGACAAATAAAATAACAGCCTAGTGAAATGTTAAACTAAAAGGAGAATGAAGCTCACTGGCTAAAGGAAGCAGCGTAAGTTGAGGATAGTGGAGCAGAATGCCTCGTCGCAGAGCGATCTGAAGGCTTGAGAAGAGTCTTCAGGGCCAAGAAGAGGAAGCACCGTGCCAATCACTTGGAATCTAAAAGAAGACCCTAGTAGTATCCTCTGGGGTCAATGGTTCCTAAGTAGTGAGAGACGATGGGTTGCTAGTTGCTTGAGCTGACGTCCCAGCTATTTGGTCAACTTGGAGAGCAGCGACACCCTCTTGCAATGGAGACTCGCTGGGAGGGCCAGTTTGACAATCGTTGACATGAAAAGTTGGAGAAGGTTCCCCACCCACTCTCGGGGAAATGCTGAAGGGCGATGAAGGAATTAACACCCTGCTCCCGCTAGTGAAAGATAGGTTCAGGAAGACAAAGGGCAACTCGGGAGTGTCCCCACCCGAAGCCGTCGAGGCAGCAAAAGATGGCTCACCAATATCTCCAGGATGAAACGAGTTTCCAAACTCATCTAGTAAGGAAGGAAGGTCGCCCACGGGAGGCGCATTGAGAAAGTCTAGAAACGCCTAGAACAGAGGAAAGTAATGCAGGAAGAAGGAAGAGAAAGCTGGAAGGCACGAAGGGTTTTGGATGTAAGAGAAAACGAAGCTTGCGCAAGAAGACAAAAAGTGAGGGAAAAGAAAAACAAACTGCAAGGAACAATAAATACTTGCGGCAGTTGATAAAAAGGAATGCGTATTAGCTTCTGACAGACATCCTGGGCGAATAACGAAGCAAAACCCCAAACGTCGCCCCAAAAATGAATTGCGCGTGGAAGGGACTCGTGGGGTAACAAGAGGGGGAATCGACCCAACACCTCATTCTTTAAAAAGCTCCAGAGCATGGCACACGATGAAGATTCGTGGGTAACTAGAAGGGCTTTAATACCACTATAAGGGCTCGCAGGGTGCCACCCTAGGCCTGGGCCATGAGGGCCCAACAGTCACTTAAGGCTTAAACACCCTCTGACCCAATAGGGCTCAAGTCAATTCATTAAGGGGAACGTATGCCCACTTATTTCGGGACTGTTAGGATATTCACTCATTCAAAATAAGTAGATAGCCCAAAGGAACCGGGATTCAAATTTCAAACAATGGGCAAGATAGTTAATCTAGGTGATCTTAAGAAGACAAACTCTCTATTTAAAAGAGCCAGGTACGCTAATGAAATTCTCTCGAACAATTGGCTCTAAGACTACTCATATCATTACTGACGTATACATCGAATGAGTCCTCTTCAACCCCCAAGCCGTCTTACTCTTTTGTTGCAGAAGATCGAGAGTGCGTAGTCGTGAAACACGTCCTTAACATTTTTATTTATTTATTGTTATTATTTTTATTATAAGAAATTGAAAAGTTTTAAAACTGACTGAAAACAAAACTTATCTTAGTTCCATCTATATCGTAAGTTTACCTGCGTTTCAAGTTTAGGGTGCATGTTCTCAGGTTCTTTTACTTGAGTTATTTAATTTTGAGTTTCTTCCGATTCTAAGCTTTATTTGAAGGGCCTTAGTCCATTAATTAAAAACAAGTAAAGAATTATTTTACAAACTACTGTATGAAGAAGTTTCTATGTTTCTCAAATAGCCCAATTTATCATTAAAAATCATCTTGTTACGATATCTATTATGGAAAATGATAGATGCGCAAGCTTTTTATGACACTTTATATAATTATGTTTTAAATTAAATATATATTTTTATAAAATAATTTATAAAAATAATATTATTTTACATAATTATCTTTATTTTAATGCATGATCATTGTGTAAAGAGTTGTCAAAATAGTTATATATATATATATAATTATTGATATATTATTCGGGCTCGTAGAATAACACGGTAGTAATAATTAAAAAATCTTTAATCTATTTATAATAAAACAGCAAGCTCAGTCCCTACCAAGTAGGAATTTATGTGATGATTTGGAATAAAATATCCTTCTACAAATTCCACGTTGGACTGGAATATTCTTGATATAGATCCTGCTTCATATCCTAACAAACTGAAATCAAACTAGATAAAAATAACTCTAATCAAGATGATTTTAGATTAGTTAAATTAAATATTATTAAAATTTTATTTTTTAATATTATTATTATTTTAAAATTAAAAAAAATTAAATTATTTATTATATTTTATAAGAGAATTTAAAAAAACTATAATAATGAGATAAGATGAGATACGATAGATTGAAAGTAAATTTTCAATCCGAGGCTAAATCAAACCAGCAATGACAACCATAAATCACTAGAACTATCAAGAATCAAGAATCTCCAAAACCCGAAATTTCCACAATAAGTGGCAGCCGATCACCACAAATATCCTGAGATCTCAATCAATTATGGAACGGACACAAATCCACAAATCTTTGGTCCCACTGGGTTCCAACCCTTTTTTTTTTCTCCTCGTGCTTCAAGCATGCACACTTTGCTCGGCCACGAGCTTCCAGCACATTTTGCTTGGGTTTTGTTTTTTCTTTTGGACGAACGCTACATTAATTGACACGGTGCGGCAAACACCAAACCGCATGAATACCTTTATAGTAGGGGCGCCTGGGGTACGAGCACTCTTTATTCGCTCGGGTCAATGGTAATATTTTCTAACCCTGCGATTCGAGCAGTATTCACTCGCCCCAAGATTCTAGCAATCTTTGCTCACCCCAGACTGTCAGCAATCTCTGCTCACCCGACGGGCGAGAATCGCCTCTGGTGGTGTTTTGAAAACCATCATTGTTTTTAAATTTGGAATAATCTGTATAGCCCCCACCAGACACGCGCTTTATATGTAACCTCTTACTAGTTCTCTATATAAAAGTGTGTAAAATGTGACTTTACGAAAAAGATGCGACTCCCGTCCCATGTGAGAGAGTACTGTAGTCTGTGACCAACTTTATGTAAAATTGTAGCAGCAAAAGTTTGAAACATGGGCCAGAGAATTTGTCGGTGCCCAAATAAAAATCACTGTCGGTCGCATATATATATATATATATATATATATTGTTTTTCTGTTAGAGTTTGTGGCTAGAAGAAGATAGGAGGACATCATCATCGCATGCATATATTGCAGAAATGCCTTCATCCAGAAGACAAAACAAAACAACGGAAAGATAAAATAGAATACATAAGGGACCAAACTCGATCGCTTGTTTCCAATCTATTACGTACTTGTCGTATTTGCTAGGTAAATTTCCTAATGAGGGCATGGACACATGTTCCCCACGGTATAGACAAGGAACTCTTTGGCAGCACTGATAGGTCTAAGGGTAGTCCGGCACCAGGAAATCGATATTAAAGGACAGGATGGACCGGGCTAAGAAGGTCAAGGTCGGCCCAGAAAGTCCAGAGAGGAGGAGCGAAGTCAAATGCGCGGAATGTGGATCCTTGAGTCAAAAGGCTTGACACCGCTACCGGCCGACAATCCACATACACAGTGTCAATGACAACCTTTGATATGAACCCGTGGGAATGAATTCCCTTGAACCCACAATCAATTTGAAAACTCTTCAAGAAAGCCAAAATCAAGTCAATTGATGGAGAACTTAGATCCGATGAGAACTCGTTTCAAGAATCTAGATTATATTAAAATCTAGACCCGTTAAAAAACCTGTCTCAAGAACCCAGATTACAAAGGAGGAACGCCACAAACGTTGTGATTTACCTTTGATAAGTTCAAAAGTTCAATTAAAAATAAGAGGAGTAAAACTCAACTCACAATGAATAAATTCATCAAATTTCATAAACTTCATAAACTTATTAAAATGTGGCTACATAGAGTATTTAAAGCAAAACCTAATGAAACCCTAACCAAATAAACCCCCATATTCCAAAAGTGCCCCTGGATGAACAGTGTCGCGGCTACAGTGCGACGCTACAGTAATTCGGCTACAGTAACCCTAACCCTAGTTCAATAAAATAATAATTTTTCCAACATGTCCTTACATAGGCCCCCTTAAGTGCTTCCTATAATAAATTCAATTATTCTAAACTAATAAAATAAGTTCTTTAAATGAATTCAATAAGTTCAAACCCTTCAAGAGCCCAAAGCTATTAAGTCTTATCGTTGCCCTCTTCCATAGCTGATCAAATGAATCAAAACTGGATCTTCATCTTTCAAGCCCCATATTGAATGTTGGGCTCTTGCTAAACTCGTTCCAAGTGGATTGCATCAATCATTGCATTGTCTCTTTGATCTTCTTGGCTCATCTGGAAGTTGCAAATGATCTTTAATACTAGGTCCATCTTGATTCCCATCATTCTCCATCTCCTCAAAAGGATTCGACCTCGAATCTCCACCTGGATCAAAGGGAAAATGGTTAGTAACATTGAAAATAGTAGAAACAAGATAGTTACCTGGAAGATCCATTAGATATGCATTTTCATTAATTTGGAAAAGAATTTGGAAAAGACCATGCAAGCTACTCCTGTCATCAACAGTTAAATGTGTTAAATCTAAAGTAGTAAATGGATTAAGTCCATAAACAATTTCAAATGGTGAAAATTTAGTAGTAGCATGAACACTCCAATAATATGTAAACTCAATGAATGGTAAACAATACTCCCACAAATGTTCATGAAGCACATATAAAGTCTTCCTCAAACCAAAATGACCACTCCAATATGCAAACTCAATGAATGGCAAATGATACTCCCGGAAACATCCATGTAACAATTCAATGAATGCCAAATGATACTCCCACAAACGTTCATGAAACAAACCTAAATCTTTCCTTACACCAAAATGACAACTCCAATTATATGCAAACTCAATGAATGGCAAGTAATACTTCCACAAATGTTCATGCAATACGTTAATGAATGACAAATGATGTTTCCACAAACGTTCAAGTAATACGTCAATGAATGGCAAATGGTACTCTCACAAACGTTCATGCAACACATCAATGAATGAAAAATGATACTTCCACAAACGTCCATACAACACGTCATTGAATGGCAAATGATAGTCCCAAAAATATTCATGCAACACAACAAAAGTCTTCCTTACACCAAGGTCACCCAACAAACCACCATGTCCATCACACACAAGCAACTTACGCATAAAACTAGTAGGCACACAAAATATATTCTCTCTAAACAAGTACCAATCTAGTTTATAGAACATACCAAATGTTGCTTTCTCACATGTTCCATACACACTAGCAAAGTCATCATTATTAGCATGCAATTCCTTATCATATTCAAGTCTCAACAATTTTGCATCTAAAATGAAGACAAGGACATACCTTCTTGCTAAAGCGTCAAAAACAAAATTTTCCATACCTTGTGTGTATTTGAATACATGAGAAAAAGTCTCAATACAGTCCTCCCACTTAGCATGCATTCTAGTCAACAACTTACCTTGTCCCTTCAAGTGTGTCAAGGACTCATGTTATTCAAATAAATGTTTGTTAGGAATTGTCGCACCTGGCACAAAATCAATATAGTGCTCTATATCCCTAATAGGTGGCAATCCACTAAACACACCGCTAGGAATCATGACCTTATATCCCTGCAACAAAGAAACAACAACACTAGACAAAGAGTCGTTAAATTCATTAATATAAAAGCTTGCCTTAGCATAAAAACTCACTTTTGTCTTTCTATTTTTCTCTGCAACCTGTCTTTCTTTTTCCTCTTGTGGCTCCACTCTTTTTTCTTGACTCTTAACCACCTCTATATTTTCTTTTTCTCTCTCTTTCTTTTGATGTTTCAGTCTCATTCTCTTTTTTCCTCTCACTCTTTTTGTTCCTTTCACTCTCTGTTTTTCTTTCACTCTCCTCTTTTTTTGAACTCTCGGCCTCACAATTTTTTTTCAACTCATTCTCTCTTTTTCTGGAGGTTTCAGCCTCACCCAAATCATTTCCCTTAGGTGGTTCGATCTTCCCCTTTATTACAACTTGATCATTTTTGTCCCACTTTGGTTTCCAAGGAGTACTAGAAACCGAAGTATACCTTGATGTACCCTTTCTTTTTAGCCGCCTCTCCACCTTCATAGCCATGTACACCATATCCTCTACCTCCACATAATGTTGCAACTCAACTACATTGGCTATCTCCCTATTCAACCCACTCAAAAATCTTGTCATCGTGGCCTCCTGATCCTCCACTACATTAGCCCGAATCATAGCCACCTCCATCTCCTTATGGTAATCCTCTACACTCCTAGACCCCTGTGTAAGATTTTGTAGTTTTTGGTAGAGGTCTCTATAGTAGTGGCTAGGTACAAATCTCTGCCTCATGATAGCTTTCAACTCTCTCCATGTTTCTACAGGCCTCTCAAGATTCCTCCTCCTATTGGTCACTAATTGATCCCACCAAATAGTCGCGTAATCAGTGAACTCAATTACAGCCAACTTCACATTCTTCTCGTAAGAGTAATTATGACAATCAAACACCAACTCTATTCTTTTCTCCCACTCTAAATAAACTTCAGGGTCAGTTCTACCTTGGAATGATGGTATTTTCATTTTGATGCTCCCAAGGTTCTTATCTACTCTATCTCAACCCCCTGGGTTTGCCCTAAGTCTTCTTCCATGCCTAACTCCTCTATGTCTATCCAATCCAACTTCAGATGTTAGGCCTTCCTCATCCTCACCATACTCTCCATTTTCATATCCATTCTCAATTTTAAGCTCACATCGCCTCCTATCTCTCTCACCTTACAGATTTCTAATCACTGCTTCTTGATTATCCATACTATCCCTCACTTCACCCAACACCAAGTTCA
Source organism: Juglans regia (assembly GCF_001411555.2). Classification (NCBI taxonomy): domain Eukaryota; kingdom Viridiplantae; phylum Streptophyta; class Magnoliopsida; order Fagales; family Juglandaceae; genus Juglans; species Juglans regia. Next base: position 16,962,758 of record NC_049908.1, read on the forward strand.
ACCGCTCAAACTGTTGTTGCGTGGCTTGCAACACAAAGGCTAATAAAACCCTAGCCAAAATAAACCTCCATATTCCAAAAGTGCCCCTGGATGAACAGTGTCGAGGTTACAGTGCGACGCTACAGTAACTCGGCTATAGTAACCCTAACCCTAGTTCAATAAAATAATAAATTTCCCAACATGCCCTTACATAGGCCCCCTTAAGTGCTTCCTATAATAAACTCAATTATTCTAAACTAATAAAATAAGTCCTTTAAATGAATTCAATAAGTTGAAACCCTTCAAGAACCCAAAGCCATTAAGTCTTGTCGTTGCCCTCTTCCATAGCTGATCAAATGAATCAAAACTGAATCTTCATCTTTCACGCCCCATCTTGAATGTTGGGCTCTTGCTAAACTCGTCCCAAGTGGATTGCATCAATCCTTGCATTGTCTCCTTGATCTTCTTGGCCCATCTGGAAGTTGCAAATGATCTTTAATACTAGGCCCATCTTGGTTCCCATCAACCTTGGTCCATGCACATCAATGGTTGGACAGACCTGGAAGGTGGGTGTGCCAAATCGAGACCACGCCACATTTAATGAAGGTCGGGGACGGACACACAACGACATGAACCCTGGACAGTCAACGATTGTCACGATTAGGCATGGACAACCTGTCACGTGGCAGAACGTGGGGAGAAGGCATGACCTAAGTACGAAGCAACATCGCCATGATCGGCTTGGCAGGTGACCACTCCGACCAGGTATATATATATCCCCCCTCGCTGGGGCATAAAACTCTCTAAGCACTTTCATTTGAGATCCATTAAATCATAAACTAAATACCCAAGCTAACTTAGGCATCGGATGTGTTTATCACCACCCCGAGCCCTCATTTCCCCATATTCGCAAGAACATATCGACAAATCATGGAGTTGCTTGGACTGCGAAACATGACATCAACAGTGGCGCCGTCTGTGAGATATATCCTATAGAAGCATGTCATTCGCATGCCAGCAACTATGCATTCCCGAATTCATGGAGAGAAGAAGATCAGTTTGGAATGATGGAAACAAGACTCATCGAAATGGGACACACGATAAAGAAGTTGATGGAGGAGGTGGGAGCCCTCCTGCAAGAAAACACCGCATTACGAAGGTCCAATGAAGAACTGGCGGGAGGAGCATAACCTAGCCACAACGAGCACGCCGAATCACTGCGTGTCCCATAGATCGCTATGGCCGAAGAAGAGAGATGCAGGGTGCACCTTGAACTCCGGGAGCTCGAGGACAAGTATGTAGAAATGGCCAAGCGAATGGGCACGTCATCCTCTGTAGACCAATTGCTCATTAGCACGAATCTACCAAACAGCACGGAAGTCATGGTTGTCCCTCTCCCAATCAAGTTTAAGGTCCCCCAATGGAAGCATATGACAAGTCCAAGGATCCACTAGAACACTTGAAGAGACATTCAAAGCCCATATAACCCTTCAAGGGTTCTCGGGAGAGGTCGCGTGCCGAGCCTTATCCCTTATGCTAAAGGGGGCAGCGAGAGCTTGGTTCGAATCCCTACCACCAAAGTCCATTGATAGCTTCGACGAGCTGGCCCCATCCCTTTCTAATGCAGTTTATAGCAAGCCGAGCCCGGCACGACGAGCAAATGATTGCTCGAAGCCCCAGTGGAGTGAGAGCCCCGATGAGACAAGGGCTAGAAGGATGGCCCAAAGGAGCCCATGGTGTCAGAGCCAGGTAAGAATAGACAATCCGGTAGGCAAGATCCTCACGTTCGCAGGGGAATATGCGGGAGGAGGGCCCACCTTGTTGGCTCGAAGGGCCCATGCCCATAGAGCTTGGTATAAGGAAGTGTTCGCGACGGGGAGGGCTGCCGCCGTCGCCAGGAGACACATAGGGAAATTGTCATAACATTAAGCGAGAAAGATGATGAGGGCATCCTCCACCCCCATGATGATGCCTTGGTAGTTACCGTGCAAGTCGCCACCTTCACGACATGGAGAGTCTTGATTGATAATGGCAACTCGGCAAACATCCTATTATGGGAGGCATTTGTTAGAATGGAAATTAGCCCTGACCGACTACGCCCAACCCCGATGCCGCTCAAGGGTTTCACAAGGGACAACGTCCAGCTAATGGGAGCTGTTACCCTATATGTCCTGGCTGGGAAGGCCCCCAGAACATTAGCCACGATGGCCGATTTCCTAGTGGTGAAGGACCCCTCATCGTACAAATTGGGTCACTCAACCTTGAATAATCTAAAGGCGGTGACATCCACATTCCACCTAAAGATGAAGTTTCCTAAGACTCGGGGGTGGGCAAAATACGAGGCAAGTAGGTGATGGCTTAGGAATGTTATGCACGAGAGTTAAGGCAAGAGGGAAAGGAAGTTAGGATGGTCGAAAAAGTCGGGGAGACTGTCGGGCTGCCCCCACTGCCGACTGCGGCGAAATGGGACGAGGAGGTCCTAGACGAGTAGGCACTGCGACAGGAAGAGCCCATTGAACCCTTGGAGCTAGTTTCCGTGGACCACCAAAGGCTTGAGTGCACCATACAGGTTGGGACCAAAATGGCTCCCGAGTTGAGGCAGGTTGTGAAGCGACTCCTTATCAAGCATTAGGTTATTCTCGCATGGAGTCACGAAGAAATGTCCAGGATCGATAATGCGATCATCAAATATCGCCTTTTGTGGACCCCACGGCCAGGAAAATCAAACAAAAACGTTGGAGCTTTAGCACAGAAAAGTACATGGCCATAGATGAAGAAGTGGACCATCTCCTCGTAGCGGGATTTATCAGGGAGAACCACTATCCTGAGTGGCTGCCCAACGTAGTACTAGTAAAAAAGGCAAGCAGGAAGTGGAGGATGTGTGTTGACTTCACAAACCTGAACAAGGCTTGCCCAAATGATAGCTTTCCCTTGCCTCGTATTGATTTGATAGTTGACTCGACGGCAGGCCACCCACTGCTTAGCTTCATAGATGCGTACTATTGGCCGAAATATATGAAGGAATCTGCGGGAACCATTCGGGCGAAAAGGGCATTGGCCGCAAGAGTAACACAGTCATGGTACTATTGGCTCCACTCCCTCCGAGTTTTCGTTGGCCGCAAGAGTTTCCATTTTTGTTTAATAGATTTAAATAAAATACAATTTCCTACTAAATTATATGTTATTAGTGTTAAGTTATGATTATAATAATAGTTCATAAGGATTTGAATTTTAAATATAATTAAGTTAATTATCGAAATGAATTTTCATTGTTTATTTTGTCAAATTTGATAAAGTTAATAGATTATAATTAGAAAATAAAGAAATATGTTAATAATATTTAATGATACTATTATTTATTAGATATCTTATAAAATTGAATAATTATGTTAATCATGTAAAATTAAACCTATCTTATGAATTAAGATTTCCACGACTTATTTTAACTGATTTTATAACGCCTAATTATTCTACTAAATTTTTAATTAAAGTGAAAATATGTTATTAGTATGAAATAATTATATGATATTATTATATAATAGAATAATTATTAAATTATTTCCATAGTATTCATTTAATTAAATAGAATATTATGGCACATTTGTTTCTATAAATTTAGTGACGTATAGTATTTTGTATAGGTGACGAGTTACGAAGTGAAATTTTGAAAATAGTGCAATGAGGTAACTAGCTTGATCATAAAATTAGGATTAACACATTAGTTAGTTTAGACAGACTATTCTTAAAACCAGTTTTTTGATAGCCAATTTTTATGTACCATGCATGTCATGATATATGCAAGCATGTTATTCATCATACGATCATGTTAATTCTGCATTATATTCAAATTTCACATTTTATAGTTATTTATGCTATTATATATGTTTTGCATATCATGGTGCATAAGACACATAGGTTTCTTATGATCAAGTGTAAGATAAGATCAATTTAATAAAATGACCATTCATATGCATGGTACCAATGCGATTTGTAAGTAAATGTGCAAGGCAAGAACCTAAGCGTGACCCACTATAGTATGCTAGAATACTATCAATGGTTCTACTTGTGGCCACAGGATGTGAGGCCAGTACACAACCTTGCACACAAGATTAAGTGTGTTGGTCAGTTAGATCATTCAAAGTCATGTATCTCATAAGTATAAACGTGAAATGTCATGATTTAAGATTTCTTTGAATTGTTTTATGAAAACCTTGTATTTATTATGTTTATGTTGTGATAGGTTTTTTACTGCTTTTTTGACTCATTTTAGTTTTATTTCATATTTCTAACCACCTAGGTGAGGATGATGATAATTACGAGCAGGCAGGCCAAACCTAGATGGAGTAGTTTGATTTTATTCAGTTAATTGAAGACTTTGATTTAATACTATTTGAGACACATTTTATTTAATAATACTTTTTATGGAATAAATATTTGTTTTTATTAAGTTAAGAGATCTCTTGCCTGAATTTATTTAAGTAAGCACATAACATCCCTAGCCTTAGGGAAGGCAATCGACAGTTTCAGAGAACTCGCCATGTTGTTTCTAAAATAGTTTATGGTAAGCAGAAAATCTGAAGGTGTACCTAGCAACGGTTCAAAAAAGAACGCATGACAATTGATGATCAGGACGAGAAGATTACATGGCTGCACTCCTAAGAGGCATCTGACCCCTAAACCCTTTCATAACGAAGTTGGCAAGAAAGACTCAGACAAAGCTGTGCGAGTTCATAGGGCAGATGATTTCGTCAATGCCGAGGATACACCTAGGGCCTTGATAGCCCCAAGGAAGATTGAGTTGGAATGGGCGGAGCAGAGTTCCAAGAGACTGAGTAATGGAAAAGCCCCAAAGGAGGCTAGGAGGGCCTAACACGATAGAAGGCGAGATGAGAGCACACCCTCCAAAGGGCAGCACTCCAGCTACACGCATGCCAGTTTGAACGTGCAAGCAGAAAATGAATCACATACCTAGGACAATAAAGATCGAAGCCAGAAAGGTCACTGCTTTTGACCCTACCATCAAATGAAAAGTCATAGGACCAATTACTGCTACACCCCGAAGAAAAGGATATAAGGGAATGAATGGGAGTAGAGAGTTGGAATGCTTGGTCACCCAACATTCAATGCCCCCAGGGTAGTCATTGGGCTAGAGGACGGAAGGCTAAAGTCCCAAATGGCGAAGAACGCACCTCGCTAGAGCCCAAGCCACAACGACACACTCTTAGGCAAGATCTAAACCATAGCAAGGGGGTTTTTTGGGGGCAGCCCACCTCCTCTAGCAGGAAGGTGCCCAGAAGCTGAGAGCTAGATATGAAGAGGTATTTTCCACTTAGAAACCCCAAAAATAAACAAGGCGCCCGCCATATCATTCGGTGATGAAGATTGCAAATGTGTCCTTTACCACCACGATAATGCGCTGGTGGTAGCCCTGTTAGTTGCCAATTATACCACCCAAAGGATTTTGATAGACAGTGGTAGCTCTGGTGACATCCTCTTTTAGGATGCCTTTACAAAATGGGGATTGATTCTAGTTGACCATGCCATCACCCATGTCGCTGAAGGGGTTCTTGAGGGATATGGTGCAACCCTTGGGCGCCATAACATTGCCAGTCTCTACTGGCAAGGGGCCTTACACCACCACAATCATGACCAACTTCCTAGTAGTGAAGGCTCTTTCTTCTTACAACGCCATCCTGGGGTGCCCAACCTTGAAAGTTTGAAAGTCGTGACCTCTACTTACCACTTAAAAATAAAGTTTGCAATGGAAGCAGGTGTAAGAGAGGTTCAGAGGGAGCAGGTACTAGCATGAGAGGGCTATGTACAAGAACTCAGAAGTGGAGGAAAAGACATTCAGATGGCAGAAAAATCCAAGTCGTGATGAGATGCCACAACCACCACCAACACTCATTGATCGTGAGATGGAAAGAGGGATAAGCAAGACTTGTAGTAGGTAGAGGCGAACAAGCCTCTAGAGTTGGAGGGCCTAGATCCAGACTAACGGGAGGCCACCGTGACTCGGAACTAGAATGCGGCCAAAGAGACTCAATTAATGAGGCAAATCCTGGTTGAACATAAAGACGTGTTCCCCTGGAGTCACGAGGCAATGCCCATAATAGACAACGAGGTTATTGAGTATCACCTCTGTGTAAACCCAAAAGCTAAAAAGGTCTGGCAAAAATGAAGAAGTGGCAGCACGGAGAAATATGCAACCAGAGAAGGAAGTTGACTGCCTTTTAGCCTCAGGTTTTATCCAAGAAGTTCGTTACCCCGAATGGCTATCCAATGTGGTATTGGTGAAGAAGTCAAACGAAAAATGGAGAATATGTATTGACTTCACCGATTTGAACAAAGCATGCCCGAAAGATAGTTTCTCACTTCCTCACATAGACTCCATGGCTGGACATCGTATGTTGAGCTTCATGAATGCCTAATTAGAATTGGGGGTCAACAGGAAGGAAGGGAGCATCGTTGCTAGAAATGGTAAAGGGAACAAAATGCGGGGTACAAGCCTGGCCATCAGCATCATCTCGAGAAACGCCCTGCGTTGCGGGTACCTCTATAGCTACTATGCCGATGAAGGCAAAGTCATCTGGCACCGTAAAAGTGCCCCTAACCTCCTCAAAGGGCTCACTAGGGATAGGACCCCAAAGCTTATCCAAGGTTGGGTCCAGAAGGGCCAAGAGAAAGCCATCTCTATCTTCGCCTAGCGGGGTAGAATGGAGAGCCAAAGACAGGGAGTGAGCAAGTTGGCCACCATTTGAAGGAAGGTAAAAGTCTAGCGCCTCTCTCTGAATTGAGGCTTAGACACTCGAAGGCAGTTGGACTTGCCACAGGCATTCAGAGTCCCACTTAAATCCCAAATGATCACGATCCCTCTTTGGTTCACAGACACCTATAGAGATGATTGAGTCCCTCAAGAAGTGGTGAACCACAGCATGTGACCGGTCCGACATCACCAAGAACTGGTAGATATTCGCCATAGTTGAAAGGGCATCGGTCCAAACCACTTCCTGGTGTTGGGCTACCTAGAAGTAAAACTTGTTGAAACAAGCTTGCTCTCGCCCAGATAGAGCTATAAAAATCACCTCATCACTTGGAATGACCCCCATATGGCACAGATGGAAAACTCCTGATGGCTTAACTCGCCAAGAGGAAATTCCCTGCCATTGCCAGACACAAAAAAGAATTTTTTATGCCAACCCTTAGAGGATGCTTAGGGAATGAGATAAGATGAGAAATTTATTAATAGTAATGTAATGGTTTGTGAATAGTAGTAAAATGGTTTGAGTTATGATGTTTTATGGGGTTTTAAAAAAATGAGAGATAAACAATTGAATAAAATATTACAAAGTTAAAATTAGAATATAATTTTTTAATATTATATTTATTTTGGGATTTGAAAAAGTTGAATTATTTTTTGTATTTTGTTTGAAAGTTTGGAAAGTTGTAATGATTAGTTTGAAAATGTTGTAATGATTAGTTTGAAAGTGTTTGTATTTGAGTGATGTTTGAGAAAAAAATGAGATGAGATGAAAAGCATTACCAAACATTCTCTTAGGGTTAGAATAATGAGCTTCAAAGCAAGTGATTCGATACCTAGATTGTGAATGAAAGCTACAGATGTTACCACCTAGCGAATGAATCCCATGGGTATAAACAAACACCCTAGTAGTCAAATCGGGGTATTCATCACTGATTGGTTCCAAAACCTTACGCCACATCACATAGCACGATGACAAAACCCTTCATGCATTAGGATGCAATTGCAAGGGGGCCACACCCAAATAATCAAGGACATCATGAACAGGACGGCAGAAAGGAAGCCGCAATCCGTGTGAGAACATACCAACATATAGAGAAACTTTCTCTGCAAATCCCTCTGAGTGGACAGCCTTGTTAGGCCCCAGGAACATCCAAGACAATGGCGATAGGGACCCCATAAGTGTCCCTTACTTCCCTCAAGTCCGCTAGTCCAATCGACAAGGACCAAATGTACCTGTTGAAGTAAGGAGGACTATGCTGGTAGAGGTCCTAGCTCTTCCCAGAGACCCCACTGGGTGGAAAGAACGCGACCCATGAGAAGGAAATGAGAAGTGTTTCAGGGAGGCATCAAATACAAGACAAAGAACAGGGAGAGAAAAAACTGGGTAGTTGAAGAGAAAATAAAAATAATGAACAGAGTTGAGAGTATGTATATAGAAATCGAGAATGGGAACTTAAATAGGGGGATGAAAATGGTTGAATGACTCCCACAAGGAAACTAACGAGTGGCAAAGGAGCGTTGCAGGCAAATCTCGAGATCCTCGCGGTACAAAGATACGTGGGTACGGAACTGACACACGTAACGTCAGGCGTGGAAATATGTGGTGCAGATAAGCATTGATGAGAATAGGGCAAAGCGAAATTCTTACCACACCCACGTAACAAGAATTAGTGGGATAACTGGATGGACGATATTCCCCCTCGGGCTGGGCCAATCAAGTTTATAAGAGGCCCACAAATGCCTTTTTATAAGCGTAATAAACAATGGGTGAGAGAAGACATGGAGAGACTCCATGAGGGCTAGAATTATCTGAAGCCCACCCACATTAATAACATAATAATGGCGCCATCATAAGGATATTCATAAACCTTTTTAAATGGTTAAATGTCCAAGATGCACACCAACTATGGTAACTCCTAAGATTAGCATCCATTCAAAAACCTGATATTTAGCTTTCATGAAGTCAGCGGAGCAGATCAAGCAGTTATACAATCTTCATCAACTAAATGCTCGCCTATATAAACAACCAAAGCAGGTGATTCGAGGTAATCTCTCTAAGCATCGTATTTACCTTATATCCATATAACCCGAGACACTGACTTAAGCATCGGAGGTGTCTCCGAATACACCAAGCCCTCAAACTCTCTTGGGTTTAGGTTGATTAAGGCCATAAGCAAGGGTGCGAAACACATCCCCAATAGCAGTTTTACAATTACACAGAGAAAATTAGTGATTTTGGGTTATAGAATTAAATTAGGATTTTTAAATATGCATGCTATGAGAAAATGATCAGTTTTAGGAATATGAATTATTGTTATATCATGGTGATGATTTTTAGTGTAACGGATGTACACGAAATCATGAGGTTACGTGAATTGTGGATTTACTCTAGCCTGTTATTTACCTGGATAGTCAACGGACCGGAAAATTTTTTCAGGAGACTCTAGTTTTTAGTATGATAATTGTCCTAGCAATGGTTTCCTCTTTCAAAAGGGTTTTGACATTTCTAATCCTGCCCTACAGATCAAGGATGTTCCCCTTGTGGTTGGCAACGGGAAAAAAAATTCAAATCTTGGTGACTCTCTTCTCCAAGAAGTCGGACAACATGCCATCACTCTTAAACCTAGTTCAAACACCAGAATCTGGAAGCACTCTTCAGATGGTCTTTTCACTACTAAATCAGTTTGGAACTTGGTTAGAACTCACTCTCACCCTTCTCATTTGTTTCTTTCATTTGGAACAAGACCTTGCCTAAGAAAATTTCCATCTTTGCTTGAAAACTTTGGCACAATGTGTGATACCCCAAGAGAAACCTTAGATAAAAAGGATTTCATATTAATTTGGGACTATTGATCTAATAAGAAATTAGGATTCTTACATGGATTAAACTAGTTAAATTATAATCATATTTAGACAAAATGGTTGGTATCAATGCTCTAGTAATTGGAATTTTTAAAAATTTATAGAGCAAAAAATTTTCGTGATGATGTAGTGCCAAGTGAACCAAAGTGGAAGTGACATGTGGCACTTGGAGCTTGCCACCTCACCAGCCGAGCTTCACCTTGTAATCTCCATCCCTCGCCACTTGGCACACCAGCTCCTGCAAGTTTTCTTCATCTTTCGTGACAACACACCATGCTTTTGATCTCCTACCTCGTAAAAAAAGTTGGAAATGAAAGAGGTGTAGTGGGTTCCTTCAGTCGAGCATCATCTCATTTCTTCTTCACTTTTTCTGTTCTGCAACCGAGAGTTATCTTCCTTCCTTTCTCTGTTATCTCTCTTCACGCCCACACAAGTCCAAGCCACAACACACAAAAGTCAAAAGCTCGTGACACAAAAATCTCGAGGAAATTAATCGAGAGCGATAGTGAGAGTTGAATAAGAACCAGCCTGTAAGTATCAAGATTTAAGCTTTGCGAGTAATACTAGATACAATCATGAGTTATACAAGTGTCGCGCACTCTTTTTCAAAAAGAGTGAGATCTATTATTAAAAAATTAATTTTTTCATATGAGTCTTATATTTACTCACTTTTTTTAAAGGAGTGTATAAGACTTGAGCACTCTATGACTATAAATATAATTTCTCTTTTAATAAAGGTCCAAACCGAGATAGCGATTCAATAGTTAGTCATTTTAATTATCTTCAATATGGTTCTGTTTCTTCCCCTCCTACCCCATGCAATAAGCTTTCTAAGAGGGTAATTGCTTGGTAGCATCAACCAAACTAAAGAAGAAAAGTAGGCAATGTAGATGGCATGATGTTTGTTATGATGTTTGTTGAGGTTACTTAAGGTCATTCGATCAAAACACCCGACCAACAAAGGAAGTTTGTGGTTTGGTGGAGTGTTATGTTGGTATGTTAAGTATTTAAAGGGTATGTTTAGAAGCTCATTCCCTTTTTATTCTAAGTTTATTATGTTTCCAAAATTGCTTGACTAAAAAGAAAAAAGTGTACAATATTGCTAAACGATTTACTATGACTAATTCTCATCAAAACCATAAATTTTCCTAATAGAACCTCATAAAATATCCATTATAGTAATTTACTAACAAAAACATAAAGGCGTGAAACTTAAAAAGATAAAGAGATATTGAGGTTGTAATTCTACTAATTCCCACGGAGCCATTTTATTTTTTAACAGTTTAAATCTGATTACGTCTATTTTAGAAAAAGAGTTTCCATTGTTGTTTATTAATAGATTTAGATAAGATACAATTTCTTACTAAATTATACGTTATTAGTATTAAATTATGATTATAATAATAGTCCACAAGGATTTGAATTTTAAATATGATTAAGTTAATTAACGAAATGAATTTCCGTTGTTTATTTTGTCAAATTTGATAAAGTTATTATATTATAATTAGAAAATAAAGAAATATGTTAATAATATTGAATGATACTCTTATTCATTAAATATTTTGTAAAATTGAATAATTATGTTAATCATTAAAAATTAAACCTATCTTATGAATTGAGATTTCTGCGACTTATTTTAATAGATTGTATAAAGCCTAATTATTCTATTAAATTTGTAATTAAAGTGAAAATATGTTATTCGTATTTAAATAATTATATGATATTATTATATAATAGAATAACTATTAAAATATTTCCATAGTATCCATTCAATTAAATAGAATATTATGGCACATTTTTTTTTTCTATAAATTTAGTGACGTATAGTGTTTCGTATAGGAGACAAGTTACGAAATGACATTTTGAAAATAGTGCAACGAGGTAACTAGCTTGGTCATAAACTTAGGATTAACACATTAGTTAGTTTAGATAGATTATAATTAAAACCAGTTATTTGATAGCCAATTTTTATGTACCATGCACGCATGCATGTCATAATATATGCAAGCATGTCATTCATCATATGACCATGTTAATTCCGCATTATATTCAAATTCCACATTTTATAGTTATTTATGCTATTATATATGTTATGCATCTCATATTGCATAAGACACATAAATTTCTTATGTTCAAGTGTAAGATAAGTTAAGTTTAATAAGATAACTATTCATATGCATGGTACCAATACGATTTATGGGTAAACTATTCAAGACACGGACCTAAGCGTGGTCCACCATAGTATGTTAGAATACTATTAGTGGTTCTCCTTGTAGTCACAAGATTTGAGGCCAGTGCATAACCTTGCATACAAGGTTAAGTATGTTGGCCAGTTAGATAATTCAAGACAAACCATATATGTCATGATTTAAATTTTTTCTAGCATGAATTGTTTTGATGGGTTTTTTATGTGAATCTTATATTTACTTACTTTTTTCAAATGAGTGTACAACATTTGTGTACTCTATGAATATAAATATCATTTCTAATATTATTTCTCTTTTGATAAAAGGTCCAAATTGAGATAGCGATTCAATAGTTAGTCATTTTAATATGGTTCGGTTTCTTCCCCTCCTACCCCATGCAATAAGCTTTCTAGGGTAATTGCTTGCTAGCATAAACCAAACAAAAGAAGAAAAGTAGGCAATGCAGATGGCATGATGTTTGTTGAGGTAACTTAACGTCATTCAAAACATCCGACCAACAAAGGAAGTTTGTGGTTTGGTTTAGGAGCTCATTCCCTTTTTATTCTAAGTTTATTTTGTTTCCAAAATTGGTTGACTAAAAATAAAAAAATGTAGCATTTATTTTGGTTTTGATTATAATGATTTATGTTCTTTCTTATTATATATTGGTAAACGATTTACTATGACTAATTCTCATAAAAACCATCAATTTTCCTAATAAAATCTCATAACATATTCATTATAGTAATTTACTCACAAAAACATGAAGGCGTGAAACTTAAAAAAATAAAGAGATATTGAGGTTGAAATTCCGAGATCGCCACGTGTTACTTTATTTTTTTTTTAAAAAAATAATTTGATCAAATTATTTTAATAAATAATAAATAAATTTTAATAATGATATATGAATTTTATATTTTTATATTTTTACAATAAAAAACTTTTAACAAGTTTTTTTTTTTTTTTTAAATATTGTCCCATGACAATTTATGATTGGGCATATATTTTATTTGAGTAAAAATTAACTGGTTGGAGAATAATGCAGAAAATGACTTATGCCACCCAAACACGAGATTTTCCTATCCACCCCGCTCATTGGTTTTGGTTGATCTATTTTCTGTCCTTTTCAAAAAAGTCGAGAGATGAAAATAGTTTTTTCGAAAATGTTTTCACCGAAAACAAATAGAGACTAAAGATCCGTTTCAGATAAAATGAATTGAAGATAATTTATGAATAATAATTAGATTATTAGTGATTATTAACTTAAATTAGTAAATATATCTAAATAATATTTTCCTTGTTGTGTCTGGGTGGAGAATAATGCATGAAATAAGGGTGGAAAATGACTTACTCTTTGAGTGGGGTAGGTTATTTTCAACCCCAAACATAAGATTTTCCCATTGACTAACTAATCTTTTTTCGTTCACCTCTTTTCTCCCCTTTCTAAGAGATAAAAACATTTTTACTGAAAATATTTTCAGCCAAAACAAACACATCCTAAATAATATTTTCCTTTTTAACCGAGGGCTGATTTGATTAACTTAAATTAATCCTTGGGCTGACTTACTCAATTTGCCATAAAATAATAAAAAAGTTGCCATTAATTTCACCTGATGGGGTCCATTCTGTTCTGAATTAGGGAATTACAGATTAGGAATTTTTTTTTCAAATATTGTTTTACAATTTCAGAAAAGATAAATATTTAATTAAATATTATCCTTCATTATAATTTAAAGTCTCGTTTGAGAGAAAGAAGATGGTTTTAAATAAAAATTAAAAATTTAATAAAATATTATTTTTTAATATTATTATTATTTTAAAATTTTAAAAAAATTAAATTATTTATTATATTTTTTTATAAAAATTTAAAAAAATTATAATAATAAAATAAAATGAGACAAGCGGTTTCAGTATCAGACTTAAATACTTGATTTAGCTATTAAAAACATTAAATTCACATGCATGTATCCCTTCGAATTGTAAAAGCTATTTAAGTGGAAAAAATAAAAGAAATTGCAGTGAATCGTGATTCCTGCCGGAGAGAGAGAGAGAGGTTTCCTGTGGTATTAGAACATAAAACCTCCCGTTCTCTTCTACTATAGATTAAAGAGCCGTAAAGTGTCAGCGACGTTTTACCACCCAACATCTCCCAACTCTTGATGACATTTTGAGAATCTTTTCCCAGTTCTTTTTGTGAAATTGTTTTGTCTTTTTGGAATCGGATCAACCATACCCATTTCACTTTGCACTGCTTCTGTCTCTCGATTGAGCTCTTGTTGTGTTACACACGCAAGATCCGGTTTGGATTGCGCTCGTTTCTGACTATATCTAACTTGGTGTGTTTTTTTCTCTCTTTTTCCCGTTTGATCTCTCATTCATTTTCTTTTATTATTATCGATTCGGTTATATGGTTATGTATTTTTAGTCAAGTTATGCTTGTATGCGTGTGCTTTGAATAAATTTCCAATAAGCCAGCTCCAAATTTTGATTGAGTCGATGGAAGTTAATTAACAATTTGTATGTTTTAGGTTCAGGTACTAAGTGCACGGTGAACAGCTTAAATTTAGCCGAAATTTTCATTGTATATGTATGTTGGCTTGCGTTTCTGCAGGCAGATATGAAAATTTACATGTTTTGCTTCTCTTAACCATGGACACGTAATGCTTGTCTATGTATAAAGCTATTATAATGTGGTGCTCAATTTGTGTATACATACATACATATATATTATTTATTTTTTGATAGGTACACACACACACACACACACACACACATATATATATTAGTGCACATGTAGCTGAAATTTACTGCGCATTTTCTTTGGACATCTTTGGAGTGTAAATGTGTGTGTGTGCAGATAGAAAAATCATTCATATACGTGTATGCAAGCTCTCATGATTACATTATGTTTATTTGTCAATGATGTTTTTTATATTGCATAAGAACTCGCAAACATGTATATAGCTCAATTCCCTTGTATTACGATATCAGTCTTTCCATATTTTTGGACATTTATGCTAAATATATGATAATAATGCATGATTACCAGCCGGCCGGATGCAACCTAATGGTCAAAGGGCTGCTTGGGATGAGCTATAGACTCAAACATCCTGGATTTGATCATGCATTATGAGTTATCCTAGGTTACTGATACATGGTTTTGGTGGGTGGTGTCTATTATCCAGGATTGACTCCAGGGGCAGGTCCAAAGGGCCTGCCTTAGTGAGGTTCCACGTTATCCAAAAAATAATAATAATAATTGATGCATGATGTTATGGTATGCATAAGCACACATAGAGACATGTATATCTCCTCATTCATACCCACCAATGTTGACATATATGCATGCGTATATCTTTTCATATGATACATGTAAATTGAGGATCATATATAGACATTTATGGAAGCTTACAGACTCAAATAAACCCACATCAATACACGTGTGTGTAAATAACCAGTTCTATAGCCAAATAAAAAGGTTCTATAACTACAAAAAAACCTCAAGCATAAACTCTCTGTTAGGAATGGTGGTTTTGATTGATTTCCTGTTATTTTTTGTTTAATATTTATACTCAGAACTCAATTTAATTTCATCAATTTTGAGAACAGTGTGGAATTCAGGGCTAGAGGGCAAGTGCATGCAGAGCGGGATGGTAGAATGCCATGTTTGCCACTCAAAATTGTTGTCCCCAACTTCCAAAACTGTGTCGAGGGCATATGACAGGCATAGAATTGATGTTTCCTCAAAATCACGTGTCCTGAACATCCTTTTGGTTGTTGGTGACTGCATCTTGGTTGGTCTACAGGTGATTGGGTCATTCTTGTCTACTATGTTGATCCAATACGTGGATAAGTGATGAATATTGCCTTCCTACATAAATAATTCCCTTTTGATGTTGAATTTTGTCTTGTCAGCTCGCTTTGTGCAACTCAATCATGGGAAGTCATGATCACCATTGTGAATCTCATATATAAAATTAGGAACATAGATCATCTCATCTTAAGTACCCAAAAAGTGAAAAACACTGTCTTAAGCTTATATTAGCTGTTTTGAATTAAATTTTTTTCATAAGCTCTTATGCTCTTTTTGTTGTTTCCTTTTTGTGCAGCCTATATTAGTTTTTATATCTAAGGTGGATGGGAAATTCGTGTTTAGTCCTATAAGCGTCAACTTTTTGACTGAAGCAGCAAAAGTTGTTTTTGCTATTGCTATGCTTTTGATCCAGGTATATATTTCTCCTTTCATCTTTAGAAGCTTTGAGGAATTCCTTTTTTTTCTTCCCTAGTTTCTGGTATTTTTCCTTGTAGTTTCTTTGTGGAGTATAATCATGTTGGTTTTCATAGCATGTCCAGTGTATTCCAATTTCATGTAATATAAGAAAGATTAATAGTTAGTAAAAATATACCTTCTCACATCAAGTTAAAATTATACATTTTTTCCTTTGTATACATCCCGTGTACTTGGGCTATGCCTATTCTTGGTAATAAAATTTCTTATTAATTATAAAAAAAAAAAGAAGTTAAAATTCTACATTTCAAAACAATGCAATGAATGAAACAGCTTTTCTTGTAACATCAGTACAAAGAAACAAGAAGACCTACAATTCAAGAATCGGAAAAGGATAACGAAAACTATCAAGGGAAGAAAATAATTGTCTCAAGGTAGTGGGGGTATTTCCAGTTGAGGATTTTTTATTAATGAAGTTTGACCTTTTAGGGTCAATTTATATTAAGCAAGATAGGCAAATTATACGAAGGAAGATCACTTCCTAAGATGATGATGGCTCTTGATATCAATCATCTTCTGTAATTAAACTGTGTTATTTTCTGTGTGAGGCTTGCAAAAGCATCCAGCTCTGCCAAAAATCTTCTAGATTGGATCTTCTATATGTTTGAGTTGCCAAATTGCTTGAATTCATTCATAATTTTGCTTCTTATATGCTCTTTTTTGTTTCATTAAATTTTCAGGGCCGGCATAAGAAAGTTGGTGAAAAACCTCTTCTATCTGTTTCTACATTTGTACAGGTATGAGATATGATATATTACAGTTGCAAGTTTGGTTTTGTATATCCTGAGACAAAGTTTGGTGCCTTGTTGTATATTTTATTGATTGGGATCATGGAACTAATTATGGATTTTGGACTCTAATCCACTCAACTAGTTATTGAAACTTTTTCTTGGACATAATTTCGACTTCTCAAGTAGTATGCTAAACGTTGTGTCTCCCTTACAGCCAATAATCGTTGGTGGAATATGCTTGAAAGAATATATCATACTATTAGTTAGAACATTGTGACCTTCAGTTTGATCATGTACTTAGGCGTTGGGGGGATTTTTGGGGTCCAAGATGCTTTCTGATGATCAGTACAAAATAAATGTTTACCTAAATTTTCACTGCTTATCAAGATTAATATAAATAATATTTTTTGGTAGGTAATCAAGAAGTTTTATTCATAAGAGAAGTCGAAGCCCAAGTACCAGGATTCATACATGATAATATAAATAATTGACAAAAATCTGGGAGAAAAAGGAATTCAACGAGAAACCTTGTCTATGATTTTTATTTCTGTATAAGATCATTTGTATGGTAAATTGTGGCTCATTAGGAGTGCACCAGATCAAGACTAATTTTCTTTTCTATCATTTTTTTATTGGCTGAGCATGAGCATTGTTGACTGAGCCATATTTCATAGTTCAAGGTAGAATGTCTGATATTGTTCTCCTTTTTATTCTTTTTTTAATAGCTCAAGCGTTTTCTTTTATTCTCTCACTCTGCTTTTCTTGGATTTTTTTTTTTTCATATGTTCTACTGAAGTGATTCTCAAACCTTTTATGCTTATAAAGTTATTTCACTTTTTTTCTTTAGCATCTACCATCTTTTCACATTGATTTGTAATTCTTTTGTCATTTCCAAGTGAGAATACTTCCTGACCTAAGAAAACATGACAACCCAAGTTCATTTTCTGCTGTCACTAGTCAGCTGCTTGGAAATTAAAAAGATTAAATAAATATAGATGACATTTTTCTTTTTCTTAACCCTGCAGGCAGCCCGTAACAATGTGCTCCTTGCTGTTCCTGCCCTCCTGTATGCTATTAATAATTATCTAAAGTTCATTATGCAGGTATAAGTTTTCATATTGCTCCTACCACTGTAATCTTTCATTTACTTCACAAGTTTTGTGTGGATTCCAAACATGATGATTTTCCTTCCTCCACCTCTACAGGAAAGAATTGATTATGTTTTGAAAAGAAGCTGAACATTAATTATTGAGGCTAGAATCTATCATTAATTAGTTGAGTTTCAAGTATGTTCGCAATAACATTTCTATTTCATGTGCAGCTTTATTTTAATCCTGCAACCGTGAAGATGTTGAGCAATTCGAAGGTATTTTCGCGATGATAAATAGTGATGTTTTTGTCATATGGATGCATTTTCTATTTTGATTCTTATTGGTATAGAACCTATTACTGAGCTTTTTGTTTATTGTGTACAGTCATGGTTCAATTTCTAATTGTGGGACTGGACTTATTCAGTAAATGAGTTTATTTGCTTAAGATGATTGATCTGTGGATTGGTTTTGAACCCTTTATGGAAATAGTACAAAGCCACCATTGCCTACGGAGTTGAATTTTCTCACCCTCTATGAAATAGTACAAAGCCACCATTGCCTACGGAGTTGAATTTTCTCGCCCTCTATGAAATAGTACAAAGCCACCATTGCCTACGGAGTTGAATTTTCTCACCCTCTATGAAATAGTACAAAGCCACCATTGCCTACAGACTTGAGTTTTCTCACCCTCTATGAAATAGTACAAAGCCACCATTGCCTACAGACTTGAGTTTTCTCACCCTCTATGAAATAGTACAAAGCTACCATTCCCTATGGAGTTGAATTTTCTCTCCCTTTCCCCTCATCAATGGAATGATCCCTGAATAATTATCTTCTTGTTTGATTTATTTTAGGATTGATACCTAGATTTCAAACTCGTGCAGGTTTTGGTTATTGCAATTTTGTTGAAAATAGTCATGAGAAGGCGGTTTTCCATCATTCAGGTTTTTTTGAAAACTAAAAGTTCTTCAGTCGATTCATATTGCAGTTTGACTTTCTGAATGCTCACATCCTAATTCGCATCATTACTCTGTATTTTTATACCCGTTGATTGTTTTGTAACAGTGGGAGGCTCTTGCTCTGTTGCTAATTGGAATCAGTGTCAATCAGCTAAAATCCCTACCTGAGGGTACCACTGCCCTAGGTCTTCCAGTTGCAACAGGCGCATATATATACACCTTGATATTTGTACGTGTACAAAAATTTTACTCCAGTATGACTAGCCTTTGCAGTTACCTTTTTTTTTTTTTTTTTTTACTTAGTGTGGAATAATCTAAGTCGTGAGGGGCTTGTCGAGGTGGTTACTGCTTACTAATGTGTCGAGCGTATACTTCATTTTGTATTTGTAGCTAAAATGAGGCTGAATTTGATGAGCTTGTTGTGAAGAGAATCTTAAAATGCTAGCCAATATCTACAAGCATATAGTAATAAGACTCTTTGCCATTTTCTGAGGGCATAAAAAAGAGTTTGAGTTTGTCTAAGACCACAATTGCTTCCACAGAACTACTTGGTTTTATGGCATCAGACTGATATTGATGTGGGGGTTACCAGGATTAGACACTGATTTTATCTATCGTGTCAAAACACAACTTTCGGTGGATAAAAAAAAAAATAAAAAAAAAAAGTGAAAATGTTCTATCTCAATTGACGCCTCCTCCTACCTTCTATATAAGAATGACGTGGAGAGGTTAAGGTTGGGGGAATTCACAAGGCTGTGACAGGAAAAATAGAATTTATATTAAATTACATTTGACCTTTTCTTCTCTTATTGTCCTCTAGTTATTATTTTTGTTTTCTCAAATTTTTTATTTGCTGGTCTAAACATATAGGGACTGTTTAGATGTACTAAGAAGCATGGCATATTGGGTTAAGAAACTGTTCACTAAAAGTTGTAGCAACTAAACATGAATATGTATGATTTTCTATACCTGTCATATTAGAGAACAAGATGTAACGGAAACTGATATTGAACATTAATACAGGTCACTGTTCCATCATTGGCATCCGTCTTCAATGAGTATGCTATGAAGAGTCAATTTGAGACGAGCATTTACCTTCAGGTAAAGTCATATTACTGATTTGGTAATATTGGTACATTCTTGCTTCAGGCAAGAGCTTCATTTTACTGTCTTCCATACAGTCTAGAGAGATTATGGAATACTAAATGTTGGAATTAGATAGAGCTAGTTGACGTTGAAATATTGATGTTTGATTTCAGTTATATATTATTTTTTTTCTTGCCTGCATGTAAATCCTTCACTGAATTTCAGATGGTCCTAAACGAGTTTTCTCCATTACATCCAACTTAAATACTCATCCAAAAAGTACTTTCTTTTTTACCTTTTGCAGAACTTGTTTCTATATGGTTATGGTGCCATATTCAACTTCCTAGCTATTATTGGAATCGCCATTTTCAAAGGTAAGGACATCAGACATAAGATAAATTATCATGGTTACTGCTAAAAAAAAATATAAATTATCACGGTTTAGAGTACTGAATAACATAAAAAGTATTCATAGTTTTGACGCATTGGATAAATGCAAAATGTTTGATGGAGAACATGCTCTCAGTTATCAACCTTAATATGTATTTCAATGGGATTCCCTAACTTTGATTTAGTTGGTCTAAAGTGAGCATGGAAAGTCTTTAAATGTCCTGTGAAAAATCTTTTACGCGTATTTTTATTCTATTACTCAAGGTTCTGGATGCAATGTTCTTTTTATTTCAGTTTTATAATTATCAATACCATTATGTCCTATTTGCTTATTTTTCTTTTGCTTGCAATAACCCAGTTTCAGACTTGGGTTAATTGATGTGTCGTCGCTCACAGACTGTATGACAATAAAGTGATAATTAAAAAATTTATTCAAAACTCTATTGTTTAAGTCAGAATTGTTATTTTAACCACTGAATCTTAATATTTAAGGCCCCAGTAGCTTGGATATACTGCAAGGACATTCTAAGGCTACAATGCTATTAATCTGCAACAACGCTGCCCAAGGGATTTTATCATCATTTTTTTTCAAATATGCAGGTGATTACTTCCCTATGATTTTCTTACTTTGTTTTTCAGCTCATATTTCCATTTACTTGCATACCGTTTTTTAGCAGCCTGCTTCATTTTTCTTCTCTGGTGTTTTAGCATCATACAGAATGAATAAACATAGACTCTCTCTCTCTCTCTCTCTCTCATACACAATGCTGAATTCTAATGTGGTAAATGCCTTCTAAAACACAACAATCAACCCAACTATGCAAGCAGCATGCAAGAGAGAAACTATAATGACTTGAATTTGACAAACCTATCCCTTGTGAAAGTATGATACCTCGAAAATTCATATGTTTAGTTTATATGGAGAGTTAGCCCAATGATATATATGAACTAAATGCTTTTAACCATGCTCAAGCAATGTTTAATTTAGTGGTCAGGTAGCTGGCAATAAGCAATTCAGATGTACAGTTATCTACCTTTCTCAGTGGCTACTAGCTTTTTACACTGCTTTTCAATGCTGAACAATAAAGAGTCACTGTGTTGCTATTTAGTTGACCATGCTGCTCTTAGTAGTATTCATTCTCCTGTTTCTCATCCCCATCATGTAATTTTGTATCAAATTTGAAGCTATTGTGCTTAATGACAGAAGCATTGAAGCTTCTGTGCTCAAATATTAAATGCTTTGTCAGCGTATCCCCTTGATTTTATGTGTTATCATGAATAGAGAGGGACTCTATTGTTTTTTGAATGAGCTTCGAGTTCTTGCTTAAAGGAGAAAGGAATAGGAGTAAAACAAAATACATAAAATGCCTGTCCTGAGCATTACCACATAGAAGATCCAGAACCGGGACCCATTCCCAACTCGACAACATACCGAAGGAAAATATATGAATTGGATATTTAAATAATTTGGTCAAGTTTTCTTTTTTTGATAATTAATTGGGTCAAGTCTTCTTAATTTGAAGTTATTTGAAGGGGGTGAATTTGATGAAAGGTTGAAGAGAAATTAAGGATAAAATGGCTGGGACTGATTTGATTTTAAAAAGCAATTAGACTTTCAAAACCACCTCGAACCAGTTCTAACTTACAACTTGATCTAAGAAGATTAAGTTTTGATATCGTGACCAGCTGGGACGTTACCGATGCCTGACAAAATTCACCTCTCACCAACCAACTAGAAAATCTGATGGCCATTACAATGATCTTGGATGGTTACCATAACAATATTATATTCTTAGCACTTTATTGACCAACATCTTTCACAAACTGATGTATTTTCTTGTGCTTTTTCTAAATCATATTTTTCTCGATGTTTGCAGATACAATTCTGAAGAAATATTCATCAACTGTCGCCACAATCTTCACAGGAATAGCATCTGCTGCACTGTTTGGTCATACCCTGACTATAAACTTTATATTAGGAATCTCTATTGTGTTCATCTCTATGCATCAGGTAAGAGAGAGAGAGAGAGAGAGTCCATTCCGTTTTATGAACTTTGCTTATGTATTCTTTTTCTGTACAGTTCTTTTCACCACTCTCGAAGATTAAGGATGAACCACAGAAGGATCATTTGGAAATGGACAATGAGAAAAATCAAAGGTCCGTGCTTGTCCACTTTGGTTTGGTTCTGTTTATAGGTTGTATAAAAAAGTCTGTGATCAGGAGGTACTGACTGTTCTTTGTATTTTTTTTAGTCTGTAACAATCAGTCCCAATAGTTTCTAGGATGATGTCCTTATTGTTTCGCATCAGCTGGCATCCTTAATCATATTTTTTGTAGTTAGAACAACCTGGAATTCTAATATACTTCCTTCTGTTCTTTTCTAGTGAAAGCAGTTTTTCTTTCGTATCTATCGTCATAAAAGGCTCTAGATTACTATCATTGTAGTTGATTTCAGCACTGTGATAAATGGTTTTTCTCCACTTACACATAATTTTACAGGACAAAGGATACATCAGTCATAAATATGGCAGCTGGGGCAAATGACGACGTAAGAAACTTCAGCTACTGTTTTTTTGTTATTGTTATATTCGTGAGAATGGCCTTTATTCCATTTTAAAACTATTTTCTGTATTCATTTGATATTTAAAAGCTTCGTTTTCTCTAATGTGTTCCCAGGCTAACCATCGTGTTGGACATGATGAGAAAGCACCACTTCTTCCTCTCTAAGGTAAACATGTCCCCAAGCTAGCCATTGCTTTTCTTATTTTAGAAGCACAGATGAATTGCTTTTACTAGTCAAGTGAAGTACTTCCTGGCAATTGATCTGGACAGGTTTCTTCTTCAACATGTGAACTTTGACCTGCCTAAACAAAATGCCAAAAAAAAAAAAAAAATCATTATATCTAAAAGCTAATGTCGATAAACTGCATAATCAACTATTGCGCTTGTCTTTATTATTACATTGACATTTTTATATGATTCCATTTCAGGAACTCTGGGGGTTTTATTCTTGTGGTAGCTTCAACAGACATTTGAGAAGATAACAGTGGTTTTTTTAGTTATCTAGTATAGTAAAAAATATATACATTAAGAAAAATTCATCACATCTTTCAGCATTTCCCGTTCTCAATCTTTCTGGGATCCTTCAGTCACCCGGGCGCAGCCTCGGGTAGCCTCTTCTTAGTGTATCAATGCCTTGAGCAAGTCAAAATTTACAATAGAACAAAGTTATAACCGCATACAAAATTGTAGAAAGTTTTGTATTCAAACTCTTTAATCTCATATCGAAAATAATATATATTCCTTATTCATATTCACTTGCCTTCTTTTCTATTTCTCGGCTAAATTGGTTTGCGGTTTGTGTTGAATCATCAGCAAAGTCTATGAAAACATCTCAATGAACGGTTACTCATATGGTGCATCTTGTCATGAAAGACATACTGACAGAATGGCTTGTATGACATCTCTGTTCATGAAACATAATAAACAAGAGGAACTGATAGTTAAGGAAATGTCCCGGCAAAGCGACGGCGCTTTCATGAATTTATTTGCAAAATCTCTCTCTCTCTCTCTCTCTCTCTCTCAAGTGCATGGCACACTTTTCCTCTCTTCTAAAGTTTCTTGAGTTGGTCTTTGATTATCTTGGCTACTCTTGCTTTGGTGATCAGTTGGGAGGTTGTTCGTTCATCACTGACCCTACCGAAGCATTTATCGGTGGGGACTTGGTCGGTGATGAAATCAAGTTGTGCAAATGCCATGAAGGCCGAGTAAATGAGTTCATATCTACGTGCTCGGTACTACAGGGCTTGTCATTCCCTCGTGGTTGTCCTCTAGATAAAGTAAAGCTACATATTAACAAAAGGTGGGGTGTCTTGGTAATATTTTGACAGTTGGAATCATGGATACTATAGCGCCCTGCTCTCCCGGGACTAATGGGAAGAACAACCATGAGAAGAATTTAGCCTCCTTAGAATACTCATGACTAAGTGCACCGCCAATAAGCCAATCTGGCCTTGCAATCTAACCTTCATCATGTCAATATGCACCTGCATATTGCATATTGCACATTGCACATCGTACGTTATGTCAATTTCTATTTAAGTACATAATTAATATAAACATAGAACTTGCTTAATGAGGCTACTCTTGGCATGTCAAACCTTCTCTTCCATGTGGTCATAATCATCTATGAATTCTTCATTTGATTCCTACACGTAGGCCCATGTCCTCATGGACACCCAAGACTTCACATACTCACACCCAAATGTTCTTCTTTTAGACATCCCAATACAGCACTTTTCAAAACACAGCCCATAACCTTGAAACGGACACACATTAAACTTAATGATGAACCATGAGACTCAACTTACATGACTAGCCCAAAACATCACTATTACTTCAAGGCCACAACAAAGACCATTATCATCACACATTCACATCATTCCTTGTTATATGCTTAACTTCAATATACTTCTGTTCTATTTCTAACTCCCAAAGTGAGTCTCCATGCTTCACTTTAAAATCAAATACATCAATAGAATTGAACTTCATCATTCCATCAAAACCATCATTTTCAACTCACAAAACCCAATCCATAACTTCATAACAATTCCACCATCAATGCCCAACACTTACTCCATCCACACATGACTTGCTTCTTTCCACATGCATGTATCTTCCACCTATTATTCTCATGCAACCAAATTTTAACTCTAACTTGTAAAATGGAAAACATCAACCAATAAATCATTTTCTTATAATTCACTATATCCAACACATCCATTTAACCAATGTAGACATGTCAATTGATAATTAACACCAGTGTGATTTGCACACTTAAAATAAATAGACCCATGCACAATACACATGCAACATCATATCTCTAGACCTCCATTCACATCCAACCTGAGACTAATCTATTATTTGTAGAATAAAAGAGAGAAGACAAGGGTGTGAGAGTTGTCGAGAGGTTAGCACAAAGTTGATTTTATTTAATCTTGATGAAGGGGATACTTTGGCCAAGAACTAGGATCGTATAGAGGATAATTCCATGGTTGGTTATTCTAACTCTTTTTCTCCTTTGGGTTAATTTGAATGATGAGGGTGATCCAATACGGGCACCTTGAAATGTTAAAATTTGCTTGTGGTTGGTAATATTATAGTGTGATGAGAATGTAAATTCCTCAACTATCTTGGGGTCAGTTAACCACTAGGAAAAACTATTATGGATACACTTTTAGATATTAACTTGAATGGAAAAGGATAAGGTTTGAAACATTGTAGTACATGAGAGAATATTGTATTATGGTTGTAACAGCCAGCTAGAAATTCAATGGTGGAATTTCTATAGGCTTTAGGAATCTCGTGAAAACATTGTAAGTTTTCACAATTTGACAAATCGCTTAGGTTTTAGTCTGTCAGCATAGCCAGACTTATCAATTACTATGGTGTCAAAAGTGCGATTTTTATTTATTTGAGGTAATTAGAAGTGTCTGTTTGAGTTATGATTTGTGCCATTGGGTTCAGTTGATTATTTAGGATTTTATGGCGCAATAATTCATTTTCAATTTTTAGACAAAATGCTTGTTCGAAAGCACGTTTTGCTTATTTCGAGGTACTTCGGGATTGAATTTCAATAAACGAATTGTACAGTTAGGTTTGTATAAATATAGGATTTTACAGTGCAAAGTTTATGTTTCACTTTCTCGGAGTGAATAGTAACCTCTATAGTTGCATCTAGTGCAGTGTTTTCAAAATCATAGTGTGGAATATCCAAATTAGCTTAGAGAAGTTTTATTTAGACACTTGAAAAAATCTTAGCCACACTTGGTGAATAATATTGGACACTTGGCACAAAGAGGAACCATGAGTTGGATTATGAAGAAATTAAGGTGTGAGATCATGCCACCTAAGCGAAACTGTAACACCCCGCTAACCAAAAAGACATTTTAGAATTTTCGAGGAGCCAGTGTGCTATTACTAAACTTGAATTTAAAACTTTTTTTTTTTTTAACAACGCGCCAGATGCGAAAGTTTCCATAGATAAAACAAACTTTAATAAATATTGAAAATCCAAAATAGAGTCTGCGAAAGCACTTATTTAAAAAAATACGAAAGTCTTATAAGCTTATCAAAATAATTTATTTAAACTTTAAACCATAGAAATAATCATAGCATAATCTGTCTAGGCCTCTGCCTCGCCTCCCGGAGTCAAGTCCTATCCTGCAGTCTCATCCTCATAAATGTCATCACCTAAGGTAGTTTAAAAACATAAAAAAAAATAAATTAAAATGAGTCGAATACTCAATAAGCAACACGTTATACAGTAAACATAATAACATAAGGTTTCTAAAAAAACGTGCATATTCATAAATACATACATAAATAACATGAACATGAACATTAACTTATCTTTCACTTATCATAGGCCGTTACCCACTGTTGACTCCCGTGAGTTAAGGTTAGCGAATCTAAATAGATTCCGATTCTGCCCGTGACCGTTGGTTGTGGAATCCATACATAAGAAAGACATTCTGGGTGCACTACCAGCATGCACGACTTGTCAATGCAATATGTCCATAACATAGGTATCATTTTCATATCATAACATAGGCTGTTACATATCTTATCATAATCATACTTCGTCATAATCATACTTGCATACTTGTCATATCATAGATTACAAAAGAAATCATATGCATACTTGTCATATCATGTCATATCATATCATAGATTTCAAATGAAATCACATTATTTCATAAATGTCGTGATACATGTTTCATCGCATAAAATCATGATTTTTCATAAATACTTTAATGCATAAATCTTCACATAAAATCATGCATGGCTTTTCATAATTTATTTTAATGCATAACTCTCACATAAAATCATGACTTTTCATAAATCTGTTGATGCATAACTCATTCCATAAAATCATGATTTGTCATAAATAACTTAATGCATAATACTTCACATAAAATCATGGATTTTTCATAATTTTGTCATGTCTTGGGTAGGTAAAAAGGGGCTTCCAATGAAGGCGTATTGCATAATATCTTTTATAAAAAGATAAGCAATTCACCGTACATATGTGTAAGGATATGATCATGCTACTTACCTTGCAATGCTAATCCACTATTTTCAGCACGTATTGATCACCTAAAAATAAACACGAAATTTTTCATACATTTCTAATTAAACTCGTGACTTTATTAAAAACTTAAACTACTAAAATAGTCTATATTTCTTAATTCCTAACACTAAAATATCCTTATCCATTAGTTTTAAAATAAGCAAGGATATTTTTGGAAAACAACATACTGAATGAACATGGGCATTTTGGGAAAACAATATAGAGGGGCATTTTTGTAATCTCTTCAAAAACTGCACTACTAAACTAAAACCTAAAGTAAATATATTTTTAGATTAGAAACGGAAGGCTCGGGAGGGAGAGAGACATGCAATACTCACCGAGAGGAAGAAAGCAGCCGCGACGGTGGGTCTGGTGGCTGGGCACGGCGTCAACTTCGACGAGTGGCGGCTATGCAACTGAGAGTGAGAGAGAGTTATGAGAGAGAGAGTTTACGGGATGAATGAGACAGAGAGGACACGGCGTGAACTTACAAAGCAAGGGTGGCAGCTTGCTGTGGCGTCACTGGGCAGTGGAGGCTAGATCTCCGGCGTTGTCTGTTGCTGCCAACGGTGGCGTCGTAGCTCACCAGTGGCAGAACGTGGCTCTCTGTTTGGGCGAGGATATTTCCTCTGTTTCGGTGCAGTAAAACAGGGTATTGTCCGTGTGTTGGTTGGGCGGTGGGTTGGCGGATATCCCTGGACGTGGTTGACTTGGCCGAGCAACGGTGGTGGAGGGCAGCGTTAAGGAGGGTGTCGGCACGTTAGGTGGCTTCCGTTCGGGGTCCTTGTGCTGTGTTAAAGGGGCTGAGTGTGGGTTTGGTTTCCCATGGTAATTCATGGCAGAGGGAGGAACGGCTTGGAGGAAGAGGCTCACGATGGAGGGCTAAGCTAGGAGACACGATCATTTTCTATATTCACGGTGAAAATGACGTGATAATCTGGGGGTGTGAGGGGCTGGTTTCGGCTTGAGGATGGGGCTGGTGGTTGTTCACGCTGGAAAAAAAAAATTGGCTTGGGTTGGACGTAATGAGCCTAGCTCTATATATAGACCAATGAAAACCCTAGTGAAGAAGAAGAAGAGACGTACGTGCGTGGGAGTGGAACTAGATTTTGTACGGATTTGAAATTCATAGAAAAAATCTGGTAACTAGGAGTTTTATGACGAAAAGGAAATAAGAATAATAATAGTTGGACTCTACCACTCATGAGCTTGGAGTAGAAAATAATAATAATAATAATAATGGAGCCTTAATTCTAGGTTTAATAAAAAAATAATCTATCCGATAAATTCTTTTATGGGCTTTAACTCATTTATTGAGCCTAATAAAATTATCTGTAATTTATCCCTAAAAATATAGGATCGGGTCGTTACAGAAACCTATTTTTTTTTTCATCTGATCATCCAATTTGTGCCAGATAAAAGAAGGTTTCAACCCTAGTGAAACCCTAAATGGTTGGAATCCAATTGAAATCCCAAAAGCTTAGTTGAAAATTGAAACCCTAAACGGTTTTCCCAAACCCTAAAGTTGGCCTCCAAACCCTTTTTGATCCAATTTCTAGATATTTGTTTAATCACTTGATTAAATCACTTTCATATGCTATTAATTCCTCAAATTCATGTTATGACATCATTATCCAAACTTTTAAACCTTGAAATTTTGATTGGGTCAAGAAATATTTGTTTTGGGCTTGATAGCATCCCAAACCCTAACCAAACCCTCTTTAAACCCCAATTAAAGCCCACTTGGTTGAGGCCCACCAAGGCGCACCAATTTTGCCCACCTTGGCAAAAATTCTTGAGGAAGTTTTCACCCACCCGTGGCTGACCATCCACTACTCATGACAACCCAAAGTCGTGCATGATGTGAAGGGAAAAAGCCACCTCATCACACCCCTTCTAGAAGGCAGCAGCCCACTCCACCTCCACTATTTTTGCCTTTTTGTGACCTAAGCACCATCCCTCAAGGGTCATTCAAGCCCATACCCTCATCCTCCAGAAGTCTATAGGCGTGCAAGGCACCCTTCCTTTCATTTCATCACTTCTCATCCCCGTTCTTAGAGAGAAACACTTAGTAGCTCTCTTGGGAAGTTTTCTGAGTCATTTTGCGTGGCCATTTGCGACCCTTTTTAAGTATTTTCTCACAATGACTTCTTCATGTTTTCTTTGATTCTAGTTTTCATGGATATCTTATTTGGTTCATTTAGTGGTGATTTGGTGGTCAAAAGTGGTTTTAGTCATGGAAATGTCATTTGGGGTGTTAAATTGGAGTGTGTTATATTTTGGAGTTTTTGATCAAGTTAATGGACATATATCTTGGTCCGAAAATTTTATGTAGTGTTGTTAGCATGTGTTTATGAATGTTCATTGAGGATTTGTTGCATGACTAAAGCTTTTGATGAAATAATTTCTTAGATATAGAAACTTAGAAACTTGAAGTGGAAAAATAGTTTCTGTTTTGAGAAAGTTTAAATATTTCGTAGTTTAATCTTACTCCAATGGCTTTAATATTTTTATTTGATGATCCTAAGCCTCTGATATGCATGTTAGGATGTTGATTTGAAGATTTTAGCATAAGTTTCAAAGATATGATTTTCCTATGCAAGAGAATTTCAGTTAGACCTAAGATTTAATGTTTTTGGGTTAGATCTATGTTTTATTGATTTTTAGCCATGTGAATTCAAGTTTAATGTGATGTTTTAGTTTGAAGATCTCATCTTTTTAAGCCATGGATCAAGAGATTGATGAAAATTAGTTAAGAAAAAGTTTCTGTTTTTGGACCAAGTGTAGAACTGAAAACTCCAAGTGTTGTTTTATGATTTTTGATGACTTTTGTTTGATGATTTAAAGCATGGTTGATCTTAGGATGATCTTAGGATAATATTTTGAATATGTTAGATGTAAGACTTGATTTTTTTGGAATTCTTGGAGATGCTTTGAATAAGGTCAAAACTTGTGATTCAAGGGTTTGTTTTTTGTTAAAAAGTTTGGATCTTTTCACTAAAAAATTTGGTGGTGATGATTAGCATTTCTTTCAATGGATGTTTAAGTATGTTTTTAAACTTAGGATATGAAAATCTTTGTTGCAAAAAGTTGGTTTGATCATGAGTTTTGAAATTGGGAGAATTGCAACAAAAATCAAGGGAAAAAGTCTATGTAAGTTTCGGTCCATATAGAGTTTTCGTGGTTGTATTTAGTTTTAAAATTTTCTGATTTGATATTTGAGTTTAGGACAAAAGTTACATAAGGTATGTAAATTTTGGTATTTTTGGAGTTAGGATGTAAAATCCTTAAGTTAGGAATAAAATGGTCATTTTTCCACATGTAGAGGGTAAAATGATAATTTTACTCTAAGTTAGTATTTTGCCATAGTTCTAATTGTTAGCGATTAAGTCTTAAATTTTAGAAATCACTACTTTCAGTTCCTCGTGATCGCGCTTGAGCTTTTGCTTAGAAATGTGAAGACCGAGGTAAGTTAACTTTTAACTTACTACCAGTTTAATGTGTATGGGTGATAAGTAAATGAACTATAGTGTATGTATGTATGTTATCTTATGTGCATGCCAAGTCATTACATATTCATTTGTCACATAGAATTTAAATAGTCACGAATTGTTCATCTGTTATGCAAGATATTCTGTCACGTATTACTATATATTGCAAGTACAACTTGTTAAGTATGTCATTTATTACATGTATGTCATGTCATGTAATATTCATTATTGCAAGCATGTCATGTTAAGTATGTTGCCTGGTACATGTTATGTCATGTTAAGTATATTGTCTGGTACATGTTATGCCATGTTAAATATGTTGTCTGTTACATGTGCTATGTTAAGTATGTTGTCTATTACATATTATGCCATGTTACGAAATGTTTCTATTTCAAGTAAGTCATATATTTTGAGTCACGTTCAAGTCATGTTGTGTTTCGTCAGGGCTTCTGTTCTTTCGTCTTCCAGTCACATTTCGTCTCAAATACAGTTTGTGTATTTCGAGAACAATCATGCCAAGTTATTCATATCAATCACGTCCCTAAGTGCTAGGATAGGGTAATATCCTAGTGGAACTCCTTTATTCACGTTGGAGTGTCTAAATAGGTGTGAAATTCCCTGAGTTGACGAAATACTGTCAACAGATAGCGGGCGGGGCCTAACTAGTTGGTCACCAGAGTGGGCCAGGACCAAACGCCGATAGAGCCATATTTTATTTTACTTGTGTCCACAACAATTATGGCACAAACAATTCATGGGGCCACAACAATTGTGGAGCATGAAGTATGGGGCCACAACAACTATAGATCATACACTAGTGAGACACAACAATTGTTGCACATAAAATACGTGGGGCCACAACAACTGTGGAGTATGTATTAACGCACTCACAGCTGGTGCCTACGTTGTGATGCGGTAATCGGCATGGACACATAGCTCTAAGGGACCCATGTACCACCCAAGTAGTTGAGTTTAATCAGTTAAAGAACAAGATTCCAAGTTCATGTTAAGTCAAGTCTCAGATCAAGTTCATGTCAAGTTATCATATGATTATTTATGACTTTGATTATGTATTCATTCTTTTACTGTCGTGCATGCATCATTAATCTGTGTGGAAGTTTCCTGTTAACTTGCTGAGATTTATAATCAAAATTCACCATGGTAGTCTCAACTACCATTCCCCCC
Source organism: Juglans regia (assembly GCF_001411555.2). Classification (NCBI taxonomy): domain Eukaryota; kingdom Viridiplantae; phylum Streptophyta; class Magnoliopsida; order Fagales; family Juglandaceae; genus Juglans; species Juglans regia. The sequence goes on from NC_049908.1 coordinate 16,994,902, forward strand.
CGAATGGCAGATCTTGTTATAGAACCCGAAGGAGAACCGAGATTCAACCAACTGGACAAGGACGACTGAGCGATGATGGTGCAACGTCAATGTTAATATAGTATTAACTTAAATTACTACTTGTACTATGGAGTTGCATTTCTAGTACTCTTTTAATCATAGTTATGTTGGACTAGCGTTATGATCTCAGCTGTTTAGTAAGTCCTTTTTGTATGAAGCATGTTTTAAGTATTTGAGATATTTCTGTTTGATGCATAGTATTGCTAAAGAAAAAAAAATTATCCACTGTGAATATTGCATAATGCTAGATGCATTTTAGGAACATTGCATCTTTAATTGTCATGAACGGGGGTAAGTAACCTTTTGTTGCATGTCTAGACATTTTAGATGTCCGTCCGATCCCAAGCAGAATCTGGGGGCGTCACAATGGTAAATTTTATGTAACTTGTACTATACAGTGAATGAATATATTAATGTCTTCAGAAAATTTTACAATGCATGCATCACATCATCCATTATATTAACCATAGAAATAATTTTCCTCCATTAATATGAAGGAAGGAACTCCCCACATGCAGGCAAACACAATTGGAAATAAGGCAGTCAGATGAATAACTTGTAATCGAAAGCATCATAGGGTGAGCAATACATAATGTCGAGCAAAGGCACTGAGAGAGGAGCATGAGCAAGCAAGTTGAATGTCACCTTGGGTGAGTGTAATACCCCGCTCCCCATGATTAATAATAAAGTCACTTTTAAAAATTTTCGAGAGTTGGAGTGCTACTACTGATAGTTACTTAAAAAGTTTTCTTCATAAAGAAACGCTAGATACAAAGATTCCATATAATAAATAAAATTATTTTTTAATAAAAATACTAAAATCATAAATGAGAGTATACATAATAATTTATTAAAATTTCTCAAAGTCTGTGCCATGAAAATCATTATTTAAAATCTATATACATGATTTAGACCATTGTCATGCCTCCCTGGACTAAATCTCGTCCTACAACTCTAGCTTCATAAATATTTTGACCTAGGATGGTTTAAAAATATAAAATAACCAAAATGAGTCGATGACTCAATAAAAAACACATCATAACGTAAACATACTTAACATAAGGTTTTTCACAAAATATTTCATGTTGAGAACTTAAAATCATGATTGTTCATACGTATGCCATGACATACATAACTAATCTTGGCTTATCTGACTTATCTTATTTATCATACTGGCCCACACACATAACCCTATGTGCATGATTGTGCACTGGTCCCACATCCAGTAGCCGCAAGTGGAGCCTCTAATAGTATTCTAGCATACTATGGTGGACCATGCTTAGCTCTGTGACTTGTATATCCACCCATAAATCGCATTGGTGCATGCATCTAAATAACCATATAATTAACTGTTCTAATCTTATCTTACACTTGATCTTATAAAAACTTGCGTGTCTTATGCAACGTGAGATTCATGAGATGCATAATACATACATAAGTATAATATGCAGAATAAAACATGATGAATAACATGCTTGCAAATATCATGACATCTGTGATACATAGACACTGACTTTCAAAGAACTGGTTTTAAAAATAATATATAACTAGCTAACGTATGCTAATCCTAATTTATGATAAATCTACTTACCTTGCAATGTTAATCCAATATTTCAGGCAAGAAATCAGTCACGTGAACTAGAAGAAGGGAGAAAACGTGAGAGATGTTGTGAGAGGAATCAGGCAGTTGGCTATTGGCGTGGTGAACGTGAGACACGCACGGTGCTAGACTGGGTATCTTGGGTTCGTGTTGCTGCATTTATGGAGGTTTATGGTTTTTTCCAAATAACACACGGAAGAGAGATATTTATAGAGAGATTTGGGAGAGGGTGTTGACGAGTTTGAGTTGGACTCGGTTAATACATTTAGTGACACTAATCTGCTGAACACTCAGTTGTGATCATCTAATAAGAGTTTAAATTTAAAAACATGATCTAGTAGTTCATTCAATGAAGGGTTGGTAGTGATTGAGACTGAGTAAGTTACTTCAATTGATGTGATTTTAAGTTGAAATAAATTTCTAATGGCCGATATTTTAAATTCTAAAAGGTGTCTAACTCATTCAATAATACATGAGATTTAGCCTAGTTATTGAGTCTAATTAAAACTCCAAATCAATCTCAATAATTTATCGCTAGTCGGTTTATCCAATATGGCCCATTAAATATAATTTAGGCCCAAGAAAATTATTAATATTCCGACCTTACAATTATTGGGCCGAGTTGTTACAACGAGCAACGATTAAGGCAACCATAGGACACACGTTCTATATTGGGTGAGCAAAAGGCATGTTAGTGGTACGCAAGGCGTGCAAATGTAGAAGAAAACAAAGACTGCTAGGTGAGCAACATGTAACGTAGAAGTAATTTGGGGCAAGCAACGGGCAACATGGTATGAAATTGGGAATATAAGAAGATAATACGGAAGAGTTCAGATGGTAGTAGATGACGTACCAAGGCATGTACTCCAACAATGATGTCTCAATAGAAGATTGCATGGGAAAAGAGGATTATAGACTCACAGGCCATACTTCTGACCACGCAAGTAAGGCTCAATGCCATGTGAGGGATTTTCATAAGGGAGACTGTGCGTCTATTTATGAGGCAAGCTGCAGGATGTGTGAGTCTTATCCCATCAATGTACTTTATCTCTAACATTTTTCAATCCAGCGTATGCAAGGATGACCGAGATTGGACCCATGGCAAGCTGCAAGGATGTGCAAGCCTTGTCCCATCAATTACTGGGTCTCTACAATTCTTCGAGTCTAGAGGGCAAATGGACGATCAAGAGTGAAGGTCTTTCATTCAAAGAAGACTGAGGTTATAAGAACATCAGGAGTGTAACTGGCAGTCCTGCCAAATAAAAAGTAGTGGGCAAGAGTCAACATCTCACTTTTGAGATCATAAAGTGTTTCTGTTTCTTCTATTCAAAGTCTTTGAGGAAGCAAGGAACTCAAAAGCTTCATGACTGAAGGATAAATTTATGTGCAACCTTAGTATTAGAAATACTATTTAGGTCACTCCTACCACTATACTGGGTATGCGGGATAAATGTTTGTGGGTATGTTCAAGATTTGCATATTCTGTATCTCATCTCTTTTTCGCATGAAAGTGCATATTTTTTCCATTATATTTATTGGCTATCTTTATGATGTGATTTTGAGGCCATGTGATTTCAAAATGTGATTGGAGATGATGTGGGGAACACTATGTATGTCAGAGTTTACTCCCAAAAGAAAATTCTGATGATACAACTAGTTCATCCACAAAATTTAAAATTGGAGGGAACATTTTGTGTGTTGGGGTTCACTCCCAAAGGAGAGATCTCGATGACACTATTAGTTTATCCATAATGATTTAAATTTTGTTATTGTTTATGAGCATTGAACTCAAAGTATTAATGTGATTAAAATGCTTTTATTGCAGTAAGTATACAAATATTCACAAGGTTTTCTGTACAGAATGGACTCTAGTTTAGAGAAATATGAGCATGTTGGATTTTCACTAAGGTCTCGTTTGGGAATGACTACAGTTCTAGACCCTCTTTTACTTATTTTAAGTATAAAGTCAATTATTATTGAGAATAGTGGTAAGGGTAAAAAATGCATAATGTTTAAGAAGATGAAATTAATTATTACATATCAAACTTTGAACTTTAGGAATGGAAATGATGAAATCTTCTTGTTTTGAACATAATGGTTTACTCTAGATGCATTATTATTTCATTAAAGTAATGAGATATGAACAAGTTGGTAGCATGGTTGTTAACTAGATACAAATTTATTTTGCTAATTTGTATGAAAAATCATTTGTATCTTTTGGGAAATGAAGGAAATGATGGTAATGAAAATATAACAATTGTGTCAATTGAGGTTTGAAAGAAACAAAGCCACATAAAGATTTAAGTGTCCTAAGCATAAAATATGATTCGAAGGGAAGGGTAGACCTTTTTTTGTATAAGTTTCGAATAAGATCTTATACATGTTTATACATTGTTATTAGATTAAACTCGAGCGCAAATATTCGTATTTATTTTGTCTATATAAGTTTCAAATCAAACTCTATAAATGTTTATACTTATTTTAGTGGCTGAACTTGAGTACAAATGTTCAAATTTTTAATTTTTTTCAAAATGTCATTTATATTTGTTCCATTTTTCCTTCCAATAAAATTTTTATTTGTCATGCCTTCATAATAGTGCTTTTGTTAAGAGTTTTTTCTTTTCACTTATGAGGTATGTATTGGAACCATATGAAAAATGATTTATGAGTTTTTTTTACAATTTGTGGCATAGAATTTGAAATATAATTTGTGACATAAAATTTTGGAGAATATCTCCAAGAAAAGTTGTAGAAGTTAGTAAATAAAATATTCTCCGCATTTAGATTTTCTAATCTCAGGATGTGTGTTGATTTATATAAAATGAAAATATATCAAACATATCAAGAAAAGATGGTACAAGGAATAAAGAGTTTCTTGAGATAATGCATATAGACACATGTAAACCTTTTATCTATAATGTTTGATAGATATAAGTATTTCATTACTTTCATAGATAATTTTCATGGTGTGAATGTATCTATCTACTACATGAGAAGTCTCAAGCTATTAGTAATTCTTGAGGTACTTCTCATGGGGAGGAAATGCAACTAGGTAGAATGGTGAAAATCATCGAATTGGATTTAAGTAGTGAGTGCCAGGAAAAGCATTATGAGTCAGGTCATAACCCTGACCTATTTTGTTAACTTCTTGAAAAGATGTGTAGTAAAGTTATTAAAGATAATTGCATATATTTTAAATTGTGTAAGGTTATTAAAGATAATTGTATATATCTTAAATTGTGTTCATAGTAAGTAGTCTCAAAGACGTATTTTGAGTTGTGGAGTAATAGGATACTTAATTTAAAGCATATACATGTATGAATAGTCAATTTAAAGTAAGACTTTACAATCCAAATGAAAGAAAGTTGGATCGTATAATAGTTAATATGTACATTATTGATTACTCAGGAAGATCCAAATTATTTAGGTTGTATTGTCTATATTCATAGTTTGAATTTTGAGGAAATTGAAATGTCAAATTCTTTATGGTTGGAAAAATCAATGGGAGTATAGAAACTAGAGATGCGATTGTTGTGAAGTGCATTCTTGTACTTCGAAAATGCTTATAATTCATTTTATGATTATCTTAATATGTAACAACAAGCAAATGATCATCTACTCATCATAGAAACACCGCTGAAGAATTGGCCATGGAGAAATCAGAATAGGTAACCTCATGTGATCTTTTCGATTTGATTTTTGGTTAGGTTACTTGGTGTATTTTCAAAATTTGAATTTGACATAGAAATAAATAAAGGTTCACATATGTTTTCACAAGTTATAGAAATAAGTGATTGTATAAAAGATTGATGCATAAAAAAGTGATTGAAATCCATGAATCAATGTAAAGTCTGTAATTTCGACTAAATTGTCTGAAATGTATAAAAAGTAGAATGTAAATGGGTGTTGGAGACAAAACCCTGACTTTAAAGGTAATATAAAGTCAGATTTGTAATTAAGGATTTCACTTAGAAATGAGTATTGATTAAAAAGAGATTTCTAATAAACCCGAAAGAACTCATTAAAGATCACTATGGCATTAGTAGCTCATTATGGTATAGAGTTACATTAAATAGGTGTGAAAATAATTATAGAGTGAAAGTCTAAAGTCTTCAAGAAATGAATAAAATGATTACTTAGAAAATGTAACAATTTTTTTAAAAACTGGTATATGAAATTTGATAATATCAATATTGTTTTTGGATTTAAGAAAAATATTTATTGTTAATGTATATACCCTAAGATCAGTGGGAGTATATTTGTATTTATAGTCATGCATATATATGACTGTTTGGCTAGTCTAAACCGTGATTTGTAGTATGAAATTAAAGTTATGTCTCTAAATAACTTTAAAAATGAAATTTATAAACGAGACATTATTTGTAATTGTGATTGAATTTTAATACCAAGATGATGAATGTTAGGATTGTCTCAGTATAGTTGCATAGAGTTTTGGAAAATTTTACTTGAAGAATTGTTGTTCAATAGATGCTTTAAAAATAAAATATGACATGCTCAATATTTTACAATGTCCTCGAATTCATTAGGTTGTTAAGGAAATTCTGTATATGATTGTTATAATAAATCTAATGATTACACAAACTTGTATAAGGTTGAATATCATTTTTTCAGTTGGCATTCTTGGTTGTTGCCAAAGTAACCCAAGGATGTTTGACCCAAAACTTGTGAAAAGAGTGCAACGTTATTTGCAATAAATTTAAAACTATATTGTTGCCTTAAGAAGAACTAATACTCTTAAGGTAAGCAGATATTTAGACCCTATTTTTTGGGATTAATTTAATGATGACAAATATAGTTATGGTTATGTATTTTGATATCTAGTAGAGTTATTTTATGAAAAAGTATCAGGAAAATCTCTCACTGCTTCATGTGCAATAGGGTGTGAGTTTGTGGTATGCTTTGAGGCCACAATATATGATATCTGACGAAATTTATTTTAAAACTTAGAATTGTCGATTTATAGCCAAGCCACTAAGAAAGTATTGCAATAATTTCTCAGAATATTTCTCTCCAAATGAAAAGTATTTAATGAATTTTTAAATACCTAAGTGTTAGGACAAGCCCTGACTTTCAAGAGGATGAAGATCCGTTGTGCGTCCCTCTTTGGATCTCCTTACCAAGTTTGCCTCCCAACTTTTACCATAAGTCTTTTTTAAGAATTCTCACGGCCCCAATCGGACGATATATTTGTCAGGACAATCCTACCCAGTGTGCGACTCGGATGGATGGTGCTAGACTATGTGTGGAGATGGGTGTAGCCAAGGAGGCTATCCCTCATTTTTGGATTGGTACACCAGGGTTAGTAACTAGTTGAAAACAAGACATTGTGTATGAAACTCTCCCTGCATTTTGCTACAAATGTAGGATGCAAGGACATAATTCTAAAAATTGTCAAACTATAAAAACTCAGGGGACTGGTGAGAAAATTTGGGTTCGAAAGAAAGTGCAGTTGGAAGGAAAAAATGAGGATGTGACAATGGAAGTGAATCTAAAAGGCAGTGATGTGGGGAAAAATGATGAGATGAAAGAAATTGAATCAAATGGAAAAACAGTTGAATGTGCAGAAAATACAGTTGAACATGTGAAAACAGAGAAGCAGTTGATCGAGATAGGTTGTTCTTCGTCCCTTGTTCCAGTAGAAAATACAGTAAGGAAGATTGGGGTTGAGGAAGATGTGGCTTGTGCGTCTAGGGTGGTAGAGAGCAGAATTTTGGTACCTGTGGATCAGACTGGATTATCTAATGAAGATTCTTTAATTCTGGTTGATAACCAAATTGGTGATAGGAAGAGAATGACAGGGGCTTGAATAGTGAAAGGCGAAATGAGGATGACTTTGTACTGGAAGTTGAATGCTCTTCGGAGCCAGAACATGAAACAAATCTTTAGGTCTTTCCCCAAGATAAAGATTATCACACGGAGATGGAAGGCACATTATAGAAGAAGAAATACAATAAAAAGCAGTTTGTTAAAAGCAAAAGCTCCACTCGGGTTCTCGCCCGATCCTCGTCCTTGTCTCAATGATTGGACCTATTTTTACATGGAATATCAGGGGCATTGGCACTTCAAGGGGTCGTTTAAAGAATTGTAGCATTGTTTGAACCTTTTCAGAGTTTTGATCGAGCACAAGGTTTGATGAGTTCTTTGCATATGGATTCCGTTGTTGCTAATGATAATGAAGATGGTAAAATTTGGGTTTTCGGGGAGAAGGATATTGTTGTTTAGGTTGTTTGTATGGGCATGCAATTTATGATTTTACGTATAGGTGAGGGTTCATCTTAGTTTTTGTGTACATTTATCTATGCTAAATGCAATATGTATGATCGACAAACATTATGGGATGACCTTAGTCTCCAAGGGTTGGGCATAGAGCCTTGTCTATTTGTTGGGGACTTTAATATCAATCGGTATGATTATGAAAGAAGAGGTGGAAGACCAAGACCAAGAGCTGCAATGGCTTATTTTAATAACTAGATACATCAAGAGGACTTGATTGAGATGAAGTCCAAGGGTAGCATCTTCACATGGTGCAATGGATAGGCTGGTCTTGCTAGATCTTGGGTGAAACTGGATCGAGCATTACTAGATGCTTCTTTGATGTCTTTGTGTCCTAATGTTGTGTGCTCGATTCTTCCGAGGTCTACCTCAGATCATTCCCCTTTGCTCATTGAGTTCAATTCTGATCCTTTCTCTTATGGTTCGGCTCTGTTTTGGTTTTAACAAATATGGGTTGATCACCTAGGTTTCTTGGATTGTATTCGGATGGTTTGGTCTGAATCTATGACTGGCAGGGGTCTGTATATACTGATTGCAAAACTTAAGAAGACTAAGGTGGCTCTTCGGAAGTGGAACAAGGTGGTCTTCAACAGAACAAATGAGAAGATTGACATGCTTGAAATTCAGATTGAGACTCTAAAAAACAGATTACAAATGGGTTGGGATGAGGAGGCGGCTAGGGAGCTTTCAAGTTCCTCGATTCATTTGGCATCCTGGAGACAGAGAGAGGATACCCAACTAGCTCAAATGGCTAAGTTGAAATGGCAGGTGGATGAGGATTGTAACTCCAAATTTTTCCATGCATGTTTAGCAAATAAAAGGTGTAAAAGAGTTCTAGAAATGAGGTCTTCCAATGAGGCTGTTTTTGAGTTGCTAGAACATATTCACCAAGGTGCAGTAGATTTCTTTACTAATTTCCTTCAAGGGGAATCGTCCAAAGAGCTTCCTAATCCGTCTCATTTGATTTTGCCGGTAATATTGGAGGAAGAGTGTGACCGACTTTGTTCAGTTCGATCTATGGAGGAAATTCTGGATGTAGTGTCCTCTATTTCGTCGCTTTGAGGCCTGATGGTTTTGGTTCAAGTTTCTTTAAGAGTTGTTGGGAGGTGGTGAAATTTGATGTCTTGGATGCTATTTCAGAATTTTTTAACTCCAAACATCTCCTGAGATTTTTTTTTGCATCATTTCTTGTTTTAATCCCGAAGGTAGATGCACCAACGGGTTTTGACAAGTTCAGGCCTATTAGCCTTTGTTCAGTTTTCTATAAAATATGCTCCAAAATTATTGTTAACCGTTTGACAGGTTTTCTTCCAAGGATGATCTCGTTGGAACAATGTGCTTTTATTCCAGGTAGGAGCATTTTTGAGAACATCAGTCTCATAGTGGGAATATTATGCTCAAAGTTGACATGGCTAAAGCAGATGACCAGATTGATTGGAATTTTTTGCAGGAGGTTCTTCGATGTTTTGGATTCTCTCCTCAATTTTGTGCTCTAATCCGGGTTAGTATCTCAACTCCGTGGTATTTAATAATGATGAATGGGACAACAAACTGCTTCTTTTAAGGTGGTCGTGGAATGCGTCAGAGGAATCCTCTATCACCTTATCTGTTTATCATTTTGCAAGAGGTGCTTTCTAGATTGATGAAGCAGAGTGTGGTGGATAAAAGGTTTGGTCAATTTTCACAGGCCAGAGGTGCGACTATTATATCTTACTTAATGTATGTTGATGATGTGGTAACTTTCACAAATGGTAGTACGAGATCTATTAGGGAGCTTTTTAGTGGTGTTGAATCAATATAAGAAATGGTCAGGACAAAGTATCAATAAAGAAAAAACAGCTATGTTTTTTTCTAATCATATTTCTTTGTCTCGCAAGAGGGAGATTACATGGAGAACATGTTTTTTGGAGGGATCTTTCCCATTCAAATATCTGGGGGTCCCTATTATATTGGGTAGACTCAAGCATGTGCACATGAAGGAAATGGTGACTAAAGTGCGTAATAAAATAAGTGGATGGAGGATGAAGCTTCTTTCTGCGGGTGGTAGACTTGTTTTACTACGGCATGTTTTTATCTAGTATGGCTCTCCACTTATTTGCTATTTTGCAGGTTTCTCAATCCACTATCAAAGAATTACACTGTTTGATGAGTACCTTTTTCTGGGGGGAGGCGAATGGTAAAGGAAAAAAAAAAGGTATCTTGGCGAAACATTTGCATGCAAATTGAGGAAGGAGGTCTTGTTCTGAGACACCTTGATGATATGCAATAGGCTTTGCACATGAGGTTTGCTTGGACTCTTATTGATCCTAATAAGGGCTTCAGATTTTGGAAAATGATTGTTAGAAGTATTTCTCTAGTCAATAATGTGAAGTGGAGGCTTAAGGAGGGTGTTGATGCCAAAAATTGCACAATAAACTAGAAAGGAAGAAAGAGTCATCCCTACCCACGTTGGTGACTCGGACTTCGATACGGTACTCTTCGTGTTTATCCATGAAATAATAAATAAGCAAATAAAAGTAAATAAAGAGAGACACAGGAATTTATGTGATTAAGCATAAAAGCCTACGTCCACGGTTGTTGGGGGCAAAATCCACTATATCAAGTGATGATTTTACAATGTCTCGTAGCCTCACATATCACTCAATACAATGGGAGAATTTAGTCTCAGAAGAGTCCCTCTAGAGAATTGGTGGAGAGTGCATGGAGTGAGCCCGTCAGATTATCACTTGGAGACTTTGGAGGAGAAGATGTTTGGCACACATGGAGGGCCTTATTGAATCACTCTCTGATATATTGCATTCTATTAAACATTGGATTGGCCTCTTATGTCATTACATTCATAAAATTTCTAGATTGTCTAATTTTGATATGTAGGTGCTTCAATGGTTGCATATCCTTGCTTGGACAAGACCACCTACTGGTTGGTTGAAACTGAATACAGATGGTAGGAGTCTTGGCAATTCAGGCTCTTTTGGTGTTGGTGGTTTCATTAGAGATGATCGTGGCCAGTTGGTTCATGCTTTTGCTTCACATGTCAGCGTTGGTTCTAACAATAAAGCTGAATTATTAGCCCTTCTTCATGGCCTCAAGATTTGCACTTCTTTGGTTATAAATTTTGTTGAAATTGAACTTGATTTTATGACTATAGTCTCATGGTGGAAGCGGAGAAGGTGTGGGGTATGGTATTTGGAGGACTTCTGGGAGTAAATTAATGACATCATGTGTAATACCCAGCTCCTTCTTCTTACGTACACTTCTCTCTTTCTGACGTATGTTTCGTCTTGATGACGTAAGCAAACTCTAACGGCAGAGATTATGTGATCATCTGCCTTTCTCACCACCGACTGCGAGTCACGTTATGCGTGTCGAACCATGATAGCGTGTCTTGAAAGATATCGTGTGACTTCTAGGGCACGCCCGGTGTTTTAAATATGCTAGAAATATTTATAAGGAGTATTTCCATCATTGTTGAATTAAGATTTGATCTTAAATACGACAATCATAATATTATTGAAGAGCTCCAAAAATATTATAATTGCCGGAAATCATTTTAATATTATTATTAAAATGATTTCAATTATTTAAGATATTATGGGATTTAAATTATGTTGAGAACTTTTATTAATTAAATGGTTTAACCCTTTTAAATATGTTAAGTGAGACTTCATCATTTTATTAATGATGAAGAATACTATTTTATAAACTAAAGTTAGTTTAAAATAATATCTACCCTAATTCCTCTAAGTGCTTTTAATTAAGTTAATGTTTTACGCATCTTCAAATCAGTGTTTTAATTATTCGTCGTTAGATCGTCGTATAGACCCCCAGACGAAAGGACTGGGTTAAATACCCAGACCCCTCTCTTTTCCCTCTCATTTCCCCGTAACCCTCTCTCTCCTTCGGCGTACGCTGTGTGTAGACCACCTCACGCCGAACGGCTTAAGGCCTCAGCCCAACGCCGCCGTGCGTCGCCAGGCCACACCGCCGGCACCAACGGCTTGCTCTCCCTCCGGCGAGTCCATCCATGCCGACCTCTCCCCCTCACGCTCTCCCTTTCTCCATTTCGGGACTGCACTGCCCGTATGGGCTTAGTGCGCGTAGCGCCGCCGTGCGCCGCCCAATGGCTCCACCGCTCCCACGGCGAGCTCCTCTCCCACCGGCCATCATCCTCCACCGAAGCCAACCCCTATGAAGCAGTCCTCCCCCTCCTTCCACGGCAAGTACCCGAAATGGGTCTCTAGCCCATTTCCCACCGTGCGCCGCCGTACGCGGCCACCCACGACCACCATGCGACGCCATGGACCTCCTCTCCCTTTCCCCGAGCTCCTCCATGTGACCCATGGCCAGAAACCCCCTCCTCCACCTCACGGCTCCTCACTCACGCACGCACGGGTTGCACGCCGTGCACCACCGTGCACCGCCACCCATGGCTGATGACCGCCATGTCCAGCCTCCTCAGGCCGCCACCAAGCCAACCCAACCTCCCACGGCCCCGATCTGCCACCCACGAGAGCACACTCTCTCTCACTCTCCCACGGCTTGTCCTCCATTGAATGGCCAGATCTGCCACCGTGAGCCACCGTGGCGCCACCTCGACGCCACCACGAGATTCACCACACCTCCTTTAGCCAAGCCCTAGGTCTAAACCATCACTTTATGTGATGGGTAATCACTGCACGTGATGGACAGTCACTGCGTGTGATTGACCGCCACTGTACATGGCTAGATCTGCCATGTTATGCTCTTTACCATCATCACAAGGCTATCACGAGCCTTTCCAAGACCACACCTAGCTATCTAAACGCCTAAACAGTCACCGTACGTGAGTTAGCCGCCACGTACGACTCTTCCGACATCATCGGCTATGACGGTCAACGAGCAACGCACGGGTTATCCCGTCGATGGTATAACCCTCTATCCCTTATTAATTATGTTGGATATTGATTAGTTGACTAGGTTGTGGACTGTGCTGTTAGTATTTGGGGAGTTGTGGCATTGTAATGAAGTGTTGGGCATTCTGAGTAGTGAAGTGTTGGGCTTATCTGTATTGTATGGAGGTGCATTGTGCCGTGTAGTGTACTGTGATGTGTTGGGCGTAATTGGGAAGTGTGCTGTGTAGTGTGATTTGGGAATATGTGCTGTAATGGTGGCATGGTGTATGTGGAATGGATACAGTGCACACTGAGTGTACTCTGTGTGCCTGTGGCGTGTTGTATATGCAGGGAGTACATGTGGGATGTACTCCATGTGATGGTGAGATGCACCATATGGCGGGTACGCCATGATGGTGACATGCCATGTGTATGAAGGGAGTACACGATGGGTGTACTCTGTGTGGGGTATAGTATATGTGAGGAGTACACGTGGAGTGTACTCTATGTGGTGGAGTAATGCACCATGTGGCAGATATGCCATAATGGTGATGTGGCATATGGGATGGGAATAGTACACGCTGTGTGTACTTTATGTGTGGTGTAATGCGAGACAAGGAGAGTATATGTAAAATATACCCTCCTGGCGTATTGTGGAACGGGATGAGTACAAGTGGAGTGTACTCAGTGACGTAGTGCGTGTAAGAGGAGTACCTGTAGAATGTACTCTATGTGGTGGACGATGCACCATATGGCGTGTATGCCATATTGGTGATGTGGTATGTATGTGGAGAGTACATGTGGAATGTACTCCATGAGATGGTGAGATACATCATATGGCGTGTATGCCATAGTGGTGATGTGCCGTAGTGTGTATGAAGGGAGTACACGATGAGTGTACTCCATGTGATATAATGATGTACCATATGGCGGCCATGCCATAGTGGTGATATGGTGTGTATAGATGGAGTGCATGTGGAATGCACTCCATATGACTGGGGATGCACCATATGGCGTGTAGGCCATAGTGGTGATGGAGCGTATGTAAAGGGAGTACGAGTGGAACGTACCCCCTGTGATGGAGTGATGTACCATATGGTAGGTATGCCATAATGGTAACGTGGTGTGTATGAAGGGAGTATACGTGGAGTGTACTCCACGTAGCAGCGACACTCCGTGTGGCGTGTCGTAGAGATAAGGATGGCTATGTGATTGATGGGCGTGGAACGTGATGGATAGCGTCGGGAACTGTGAAACAGTGTCCCGAAGTAGTTATGGCGTAGCCTGTAGTCTGAAGTGACAGGTGTCACTGTGATGGACTTATGGCCAGGAGTATGCGCAAAGTAGCGGAACAAGTATAAGAGTGCGCAGCGGAAGCATGACTGGGGAATGTCACGAAGTGACATGACTATTGACAGTCGTGCTTGTGATGGGTGAAGTAGTGGAATAAGTGTAAGAGTACGCAGCGGAAGCATGACTGGGCAACGTCACGAAGTGACGTGGTTATTGGAAGTCATACTTATGATGGGTGAAGTGTTAAAGTGTAGAAATGGCGTAATGGGAACGTGACGAGATGTCACGATGTGACGGGAGTACGTGAGGAACCGTACTCGTGATGAGTCAGGAGTGATGTAGTAGAATGTTAGGTAACACGACAAGGTCACGGTGTAGCACTGGAGCAATCTCGGGCTATATAACGTGACATGAAACGTAGTTATGAATGGAGTCTTGTCGTGTTAAGTGTTGGGATGAACTGTCAAAAGGGACGGGTAGCGTGAAGAGTCATGCTAGCCGGGTTAAGAGAAGATTGGTATCGGAGTATGGCCCTTGTCCCTACGAGCAGGTGATCAACGTGTTATATACGTTGATCTTAGGTGATAAAGGGGTAAGGTACCTGTGTAACATGGTGAGAGACACGTGCCGGACGGATTCACCATATGTAATGGGTAATCTGTCATGAGCATAGTTGCACGGTACTTAAGCCTCAGAGTTGGCTTAGAGCCATGTGTCTTTATGGATGGGAATGAGGATTTAGTGTGGGCCAAGATGCATGAAGATAGTGACGGATGCATCGTTAGGATTGAGATGTGTGATTCCATCGGTCGGAATCATGCGTCGAATGTGGTTGTAAGAAGAGTAAGACGAATGTCCTAGTGTCTTAATCCTAAGGTGAATAAGGGGTTCACTTTAGTGGATGAGCACTCGAGACAAGACTTTGAGTTGGAAGTTGTGGTGACCATAAGTGGTCCCCGAAGGGTCTAACTAGTGAAGGGCACGTAAGTGCATGGGATAGAAGGAGAGTGTTCTAAGTATAGCGTAGTTCTATTTATAGTTTAAGTTACTTATGCATTAGATAGAGAATGATGCTAAGGTTATGTGTATGCATGTAGGTTGCCATCTGACAAGCACGTGAATGGACTGAATGACATGCAAGTAGCATGGAGTCCAGGTAAGTGTTACGTTCATACTCTTCTAGAGTTATCAAAGATACAAGAAACGCTTTTCCTTTAAAATGCTCACGAAAAGACTAAAGACGTTTTAAGAAAGAAAATGCTAAATGTTCAAAAGTATAAGTATGTACGGCCCCTCATTGGCAGCCCCTTTTTACGCACCCCAAAGTATTAATTGTACGCATGTGAATGGATGACTATACGCTGTATCTATTGTATGTATTTTCTAAGAAAAATCCATAAACTGATGAAGATGCATGAAAGGCATGAAAGCAGATGCTTTTGTGAATCCTACGAACCGACGCTCTCATGTGCACCACGAGGTGATACTCGCGGATGCCATGATTGACGACGTTCAAGGTGACACTTATAGGATGCCACGGAAGCTGACGCTTAAGCCCATGTATGTTCTTTGTTAAAGAGAAGATAGAACTGAAATGAAATTGAAAAAGAAAACGGAAAGACCATTTTCGGGCTTACGCCCCAAACGATATTTTCTCACGAAAAGAAATGTTTTCTCATGAAAAGAAAGGACTGTTAAATGAAAGAACGAACTGAATGAAAGCTTTAGCTCCTTCGAGCTGACATGAACGAACGAATGAAAAGAAAGAAAGAAAGAAACGAAAGCATGAATGTATGAAGACACGTAACGGCCACATGACATGAATGAAAGGGTACCGATGAATGGGCAGATTGCAATGCCGGGTAAGTAGCGCTGGAAGTGCACCCAGTGCTGCCCCCTATGAAAAAGGGGTTCCCAACCCGTGGCCACGGGCGGAATCCGGGTCCAAAGGAAGACCGCTAACCCCAAACACACGGGGTGTAATTGTGTGTACTGGCCTATGAAAGCGATAAGAAAGAATGGATGTACGCACGCACGCACGAACGCACGAAGGTACATGTATGCACAAGAGCACAAGAGCACGGGCTCTTTAAGAAATGAAGGCACTGACGGGGGAAACGTTTTACGGCGAGAAAGCCCTTTTTAAAGTAAAACCCCGTACACCGACTCTTGAAGAAATGAAGGCAGTGACGGGGGACACGTTTTAAATAGAGGAAAGCCTTTTAAAAGAAAAGCCCCGTCCAGTGACATTTTCAAACGAACGCATACAAGACACGTAGGCACACACGTAATAGTATGTACGAATGATGAATGCATGAATGAAAACCTATGTTGTTATATTTTAACCGTATGAAGTAATGCTTACGAGTCTTCGACTCATTTTAGTTTTTATGCATGTCCCTCCCCCTCACAGGAACTGCACGATCAGGACGGACACGGCCCATGGGGAAGAGCATGGAAGTCTAGGCACGAGTTTTAAACGTACGAGGCCTTTTTATTATAAGATTTATGTTTTCCGCTGTAACCCTCTTTTATGATCAAAGCACATTTTAATTATAAACGTAGAGTCTCGCACCCTGGGGATGCAAGTGAAAAGTTTTAAACAGGACGGTAATTCCCGTTGTCCTTTTTATAAAAATATTTTAGAAAAAGTCCCACCACAAGGACGGGCGTTACATCATGGCTTCTTTAACTTGTTCCATGAATCATATTTTCAAAGAAGGAAATCAAGTGGCTGTTTGGTTGGCTGAACAAGGGACGACAGGGTCAAATTTTACAGGTTTGGGGAAATTCCTCGAAGGTTGACAGGTTTAATTTGTATGGACTATTTAGGATTGCCTTCATTACGTTTTTATTAGAGTTTGTTGGTTTTGTTGGTATTTTGTTTTGTTGGTTCTGATTTATATAATAGGCTTGTTTAGATTGGTTGATTGTTTTATTGGTTTAGCTTATTGTATAGGTTTTTTTATTATATTAGTTTTGATGAATGGGATGGTTTTTTTGAATATCTGTAAATCCCAAGTGTCCTGATTGTTACCACGGTATTCCTCCACCATAAGCGAGGGCAATTAATAAAATTCGGGTACCGTCATCTTCTTAAAAAAATGTTAAATTGATCATTGATATGCTAAGTATTTTGTTACTGGACTTTGAAAGATATCTATTATGGTTGTTTTTGTTTTCTTGTCTTTCCACTTTATATTTATATTAAATGGTGTGGATGAATGATGACAAGATAATGTCTACAATAGACATGAATTGGAACCCAAGGCATTACAATGTTAGCCTTAATTGTCCCAATTAAAAACCGTATTGAATTAAGTTATTGGTGTTGTGGTACATGGAAGGAAATTTATTGGTCATATAACAGAGGATCACCATGACTCGCGTTGGTAGCTGGTTTGACATTGATATTCTCGAATTCATGTAAAGTATTCTAAGCTATGAAAGTTTTCTGAAAATGAATTAGCGCAATATGATTAATTTTTTGTAATAAACCCATGAACGAAAAATATTAATTTATAGGCGTACGGGGCCAAGTGAGAGAATGTAAAAGTTTTATTTAAACCCTATGTCCCACACACCCATATCCTGATGGGTTTAAAATAGGACAATACTTATCACTTAATTGATGAGTCACAATGGGATAAGATTAACGCCAATGAGATAAAATTAACTCTATATCTAATCACAGTGGGACACAAAGTCTCTAGATTTCTTGATGGCTAGAAGTCTATAAATAGTATTGAGGGATTAAGGGTTCTCACTTATAACATCATTGTGCCTCTAGCTAAGGCTGTGCAGATTACCCGAAAACCCGTTGGACCCGTTTAAAATGACCCGGCCCGACCCGGCTTTTATCGGTTCATTATTTGATCGGTTTCCAACTCGACTAGTTACGCGGGTTGTTTACGTTAGTGTCAACCCGTCCGAATATAAATACAAACTTATCAAACCCTAGCCACCCCCAACTCCAAGTCCTGAGTGGAAAACCCTTCCCTTATCTCTTGTGTCTGTGGAGTGAAGAATCACAGCGAAAGTGAGTAGCGGGGCAACAGAGGTGGGACCAAAGGGGAAGAAGAAGGGAGCCACATTCATGATTGACTGTGCGAAGCCGATTGAGGAAAAGATCATGGATCTTGCCTCACTTGAGAAGTTCCTCCAGGGATCAAGGTTGGAGGCAAGGCCGGTGCTCTCTGTGAATCCATCACTGTCGTCTGCGAAAAGAGCAAAATCTCTATCACCTCTGACAGCAACTTCTCTAAAAGGTATCTCAAGTACTTGAAGAAGCACAATGTGTGGGACTGGTTTCGGGTGATTGCTTCCAACAAGGACAGGAATGTTTACTTCAACATTGTAGAGAATGAGGGCGAGGAGGAAGACTGAATATCTACTATTCTTGTTTGCTACTACTGCTTTTGCAAACGACTGCATCCGAATGACTTATGCAAAGTTTGCTCTTTTCATTTTTTGTTTTTTGGGATTTTTTCTTGAGATTGAGAAGAATCTGAGATCGATGGAGATTGATATTGTAATTTGAGGCTTAGATCTGAGATACATCGATCTGCAGAAAGTTAGGTGTTTTTTTGTTTGGTAAAGGTCGGGTCATACTAGTTCGACCCGAGTCTATTTTAATCAGGTCGGGTCAATTTGGTTTGGTAGCATAAATAGAGCGGGTCGGATCGGATTAGGTGTAAACTTGGTTGTTAAGGCAATTATTCTCTCGTAGTCAGTAAAATTCTTCATCGAAGTAGACATGGAAAAATGTATGTCTTTCAATTATGATTATTTTATTATTGTGGATCATAGAAAATCGAAGATCCGATTATTAACGTTCATATTAAAATATTTAACACTTACAACATAGAAAATGAAGCTTTTGTAATTTTTTGAAAAAGAAAATTATAAAATTATCATTTCACGACCTAAACAATGATGTAAACAAATATTCTTAAGTGCTTAGTTGATATTGAAGATCATTTATGTACCATGATACCACATGTTGTCACATGTGACGTTTATGCTTTGAACTCAATATAATAGTCCAAGTTGGCTTTGTAAATGGATTGATATTTGATAGTTTATTTTAACATTGAAGTCATTCTCGAGCTCTTTTGGTTATGGCCTTTTTTATACATGTTTGATTCAACCATGAACTTTAATTTGATTATGGCTACCATGTATATTTTTTTTATGAGTAGCTATCAAGTATTCATATACGTGCATTAAGTAAAAAGCACAAGAGAATTATATAAAATGAATTATATAAAATGCAATGTTTAATTAAAGCTCGTGGTGGCCTAGTATTGGTGCTAGTGTTTTTTTGTTTCATGTTTGATATTTTTAAATAAAAAATCTCTTTCTACTATAAAATTTTATTTATTGTACTTTTTGGGAGATTAATCTAATTATTTTAAAATATTAAATTTGACGTGCCAATCTGTGAAGGACAACAAAATTAACGGAGGGTCTTCTTTCTAATTAACTTATACTACATAGGCTTATTTCTCAGAAATTTTACAGGATCTTAGACCTAAGTACCCCATAACACAGGATTGTTTGACTAAAACTTCCTAAATTTTATGTAATTAGTTGATTACGTGATTCCTTCCTTTTTTGATCATAAGAACAGGTAAGATCCTAAGTATACGGGGACATATACAAGAGTAACGCCTAAGCATCCTAGTTCGATTACATGATTCTCATGTCATAATACTCAAATAAATTACGTTAATAGGCTAATGTATTACCACCCTGCTTTTAAAACTTTTTTATTGTATATTTTGTGATTATACATTAATTTAAAAATATGTGCTCTACTTCAATCAGGCGTGGGCTTTGTGATTTGCACCTAGGCTCTAGACAGTGTATGCACTTGTGTGTGCTTAGTACTTTCACGAACGCTGCTGATGACATTGGCATATTGCTCCTTACTTGATATTTTGTTGAAAACTGGAGCAATTTCTTATGGTTGTGGTAGTTTTTCTTAGGTTATATCCAGGTTATTATGATGATCTGCCCCCTTAAATCCCAGATTTCCACTTGTTCTTTTTTGGTATGGTGAATAAATGCCCCCTAAATCCCATTCACACCTATTCGGACGTACCAGCTAGGATGAAGATTTGGGATTTTATTTTGAGGGAGGCACATCGACCACTATATATGGTTCCTCGGGATAATAGTAAGATGTACAAGGATTTACAGCCACTCTAATGGTGGAGTGGGATGAAATGGGATTTAGCAATATATTCATGTGGCTTGGGCTTTTCATGAGTGATTAAATTATAAGTGTAACAGCCCGCTAGAAATTCATTGGTGAAATTTTTATTGACTTTAGAAATCTTTTGGAAAACCCATAAGGTTTTACGAATCGACCAATCGCTCAGGTTTTAGTCTGTCGTCATAATCAGCTTATCACTCACTGTGGTGCTAGATTTGTGAGTTTAATTATTTGAGATAGTTAGAAGTGTCAGAATGTGTTATGGTCTGCGCCATTAGACTCAGTGGATTATTTAGGATTTTATAGGGCAATAACCATTTTTCATAATTCCGAACGAAACGTCTGTTAGAAATTGTGAAATTATTTTTAAGCGCAATTCGGGGTTGAATTTCGGTAAACGATTTTCACTATAGGTTAATATGAATATTTAGAATTTTTCAGTACTAAGTTTATTATGTATTTTTTTAGAGTGAATAGTAACCTCGATAAGTGCACCCACTGCAGTGTTTTCAAAATCATAGTGTGAAATGTCCAAATTAGGTTGGAGGAGTTTTATTTGGACACTTGGCAAGATCTTAGCCATACTTAGTGAATAGTATTAGACACTTGGCACCATGAGGAACCATTAGATGGATTTGTGAAGGAAGTCAAGGTGTGAGATCATGCCACCTAAGCAAAGCTCTATTTCATCTGATCAACCCTAGCAAAACCCTAAATGGTTGGAATCCAATTGAAACCCCAAAAGCTTGGTTGAAACCAAAACCCTAAATGGTTTTCCCAAACCCTAAAGTTGGCCTCCAAACCCTTTTTAATCCGATTTCTAATATTGTATTTAATCACTTGATTAAATCACTTCAACATGCTATTAATTAATCAAATCCTTGTTATGACATCATTATTCAACCTTTTAAATCTTGGAAATTTGATTGGGCCAAGAAAAATTGGTTTTGGGCTTGATAGCATCTCAAACCCTAACCAAACCCCCTTTAAACCCCAAATTGAAGCCCACTTGGTGGGGCCCACCAAGGCCCACGAAATTGGCCACCTTGGCAAAGCTTCTTGGAGAAGTTTCCTCCCCCACATGGTAGACCATCCACTGCCATTGGTTGCACCCAATAGTGCCTTGATGTGAAGGAGAAATTCACTCCATCAACCTCCATCTTTCACAGCTGCTGCAGGCAGTCTTTGCCCTTCATTATTCTCCACTTTATGTCACATAGCCACCTCCAATCAAGGGTCATTCCAGCCCACAACTTCCCCCTCCAGGAGTCTATAGTCATGCAAGGCACTTTTCATTCCATTTTATCACTTCTTTCCCCCATTCTTAGAGAGAAACCCAAAAGAGCTCTGTCGGGCAGATTTCTGGGTCTTTTTGCGTAGCCATTTTAGATCATTTTTAAGTATTATATCACAATGACTCCTCATAAAAGTTGTTCGTATTTGAGTCTAGTTTCCATGGATATCTTATTAGTCTCATTCCATGCTTATTTGATTGGTCAAAAGTATTTTTAACCATGGAAAGGTCATTCTTGGTGTGAAACTAGAGAGTATGTTATGTTTTGGAAGTTTTGACCAAGCTAATGGACATATCTTGGTCCGAAAATTTTATGGAGTGTTTTTAACATGTGTTTATGAATGTTCATTGAGGTTTTGTTGCATGAATAAAGCTTTTGATGTTAGATTTTCTTAGAGTTAGAAACTTGAAAACTGGAAGTGGAAAAACAGTTTCTGTTTTGTGAAAGTTGGAATATTTCGGGGTTTGATCTTATTCCAAAGGCTTTGATATTTTTATATGATGATCCTAAGCCTCTTATATACATGTTAGGATGTTATTTCGAAGATATTTAGTATTAGTTTTAAATATATGATTTTCTATGCAAGAGGATTTCGGTTAGGCCAAAAATTGAGTTAGATCCGTGTTTTATTAAATTTTAGCCATGTGATTTTAAGTTTGATGGTTGGATCTTCTTTAGGACACATTTTTAAACCATGTGATGTGTTAGTTTGAAGATCACATGTCTTTAAGCCATGGATCAAGAGATTGATCAAAGTTAGTTGGGAAAAATAGTTTCTGTTTTGGACTAGGTTTAAAACCAAAAACTCCAAGTGTTGTTTTGTGATTTTTGGTGAGTTTTGTTTGATGATTTAAAGCATGGTTGATCTTAGGATGATGTTATGAATATATTAGAAGTATGATTTGATTTTTTGGAATTCTTGGAGATGTTTTTATTAAGGTCAAAACTTATGATTTAAGGGTTTACTTTTTGTTAAAAAGTTTGGATCTTTTTACAAAAAGTTTGGTGTTGATGATTAGCTTTTCTTAATGAATATTTTAAGTGTATTTTTAAACTTAGGATAGGAAGATCCTTGTTACAAAATTTTGATTTAATCATGGGTTTTGAATATGGAAGAAATTGCAACCAAAATCAAGAGAAATGGTCTATGTAAGTTTCGGCCATAGTGAGTTTTTCATAGTTGTAATTGGTTTTAAATTTTTCTGAGTTGATCTTTGAGTTTGGGACAAAATTTACATGAGGAATGTAAATTTTGGTAATTTTTGGAATTAGGATGTCAAATCCTTAAGTTAGAGGTAAAATGGTCATTTGCCTACATGTAGAGGGTAAATGGCAATTTTACTCTAAGTTGTCTCTTTTCACATTTCTAGTTGTTAGTAATTAATTTCTAACTTTTAGAATACCCTGTTACAGTTCCTCGTGTTTCGCACTTTATTCTAATAGAACGCGACGATCGAGGTAAGTTAGCTTTTAACTTACTATTAGTTTAATGTGTATGAGTGATAAGTAAGGGAACTAAATCGTATGTATGCATGTTATCATATGTGCCATGCCAAGTCATTACATATTTATCTGTTACACATAATTTATTTTGTCATGAATTATTCATCTGTTACACAAGATATTCTGTCACGTATTCCTATACATTGCAAGTATGTCATGTTAAGTTAAGTATGTCATCTGTTACATGTATTTCATGTCACGTAATATTCACTGTCACATGTTATACCATGTTAAGAAATGTTGTCTGTTATATGGTATGCCATGTTACAAAATATTGCATGTTACATGTATGCCATATTATAAAATGTACTCTGTTACATTTATGTCTTGAAGTATGTCATGTATGTCATCTTATGTTCATGTCATGTTATGCGACGTCAGGACTTTTGTCTTTTATGTCACGTTCATGTTACGTCACGTTACGAAATGTCATGTATGCCAGTTAAGTTATTCATGTCAATCACGATCCTAAGCGCTAGGATGAGGTAATATCCTAGTGGAACTCCTGTGTTCACGCTGGAGTGTCTAAATAGGTGTGAAATTCCCTGGGTTGACGAAGTACAGTCAACAGGTTGCGAATGGGGCCTAATTAGCTGGTCACTGGAGCGCGCCAGGCACTAACGCCGATGGTGCCATACATTGTGTTACGTGTGTCCACAGCAAGTGTGGCGCAAACAAATAAGTCATGGGGCCACAACAACTGTGGAGCATGAAGTATGGGGCCACAACAACTGTGGAGCATACACTACGTGAGACACAACAATTGTGACACGTAGAATACGTGGAGCCACAACAACTGTGGAGTACGTATTAACGCACTCACAGCTGGTATAGAAACCTGTGATGCGATGCGGTAATCGACAGGGACACACGGTTCAAGGGGACCTGTGTAGCACCCATTTGGTCACTTTAATGATTAAGTCTATTGAAGAAGATTTCAAGTTCATGTATTTCACGTTCAAGTCATGTTTCAAGTTCACGTTATGTTATGTTCAAGTTTACGTTCACCCAATCATGGTAATCCCATGAGACAAGAATATATTTCAAGTTCATGTTATGTTATGTTCACGTTTACGTTATGTTCCAAGTTCACATTTATGTTATGTCATGCTCAAGTTCATGTTCAAATTATGCATGTTCACGTTCATGTTATGTTTCAAGTCCATGTTATATTTCAAGTTCACGTTCATGCTATGTTCCAAGTCCATGTTATGTTTCAAGTCACATTCATGCTAAGTTTCAGTTTCAGTTTAAGTTATGCTAGTTATGTTATGTTGTATGTCAAGTTATGTTATGATTACTTATGATTTGATTATGCATTCATGCTTTTACTGCCATGCATGCATCATTAACCTGTGTGGAAGTTTTCTGTTAACTTGCTGAGATTTGTAATCAAATCTCACTGTGGTAGTCCCAACTACCATTCCCCCCGAATGGTAGATTTTGTTATAGGATCTGAAGGAGAACAAAGAATCGACCAACTGGAAACGGTCAACTAAGCGATGGTGCGACGTAGATGGTAGTACAGTAGTTACCTCAGATTACTACTTGTATTTGTGGAGTTCAATCTCCAGCACTCTTTTGATCACAACCTTATGGACTATTATTGTGATCTTAGTTGTTTAGTATGTCATTAAGTATGAAGTATGTTTTAAGTATTTGGGATATTTTAGTTTGGTGGATAGTATTGCTAAAGAAAAAAAAAGAAATTTATTATCCGCTGCGAATATTGCATAATGCTAGATGCATGTTAGGAACATTGCATCTTATATGTCATGAACGGGGGCAAGTAACCTTGTGTTGCATATCCCGACGCTTCAAATATCTGTCCGATCCCAAACGGAATCTGGGGGCATCACAATAGGTATCAGAATACTAAAAATATGGGAATTGAGTTGTGTCACCTATGATGGAAAGGCTAGATGAAGACGTCTGGTATTTAAGGGGGAGGATTGTAGTGCCCTAAATTGTGTAGAGAAAGGTCATGAATGGGATCACAAATTGTTAGAGGTAGAAGTTCTTCTCATACTTT
The DNA here is from genome assembly GCF_001411555.2 of Juglans regia. Taxonomy (NCBI): domain Eukaryota; kingdom Viridiplantae; phylum Streptophyta; class Magnoliopsida; order Fagales; family Juglandaceae; genus Juglans; species Juglans regia. The sequence goes on from NC_049908.1 coordinate 17,020,070, forward strand.
CCTTTAAGATTCCGGAGCTCATCTTGCATGTTCTTCTGCTCGTCCTCCCTATTTAGTCCAGCTTGTGTATTCCTAGACCCCGCATGTTCATTGTCGCTAGAATCTGCTTCTCCTTGCTGCACCTGTTGAGGTTGCCTTAGGTCTTTGTTTTCTTTACGAAGTGCTTGCACTTTGTCGGTTAGCTTTGTCACCCACTCCTCCATGGTTTTTAATCTTGTCTCCATGGCTTCCCCCATGTCTCTTCTGAGTTGTTCAGAATGGGTTGTAGCAGGCATGAGAAAGACACGTAAGATCTATATCGATCTCACAGACGGTGCCACTGTTAACGTCATGTTTCGGACACCTTTGGGATAGGCCTAGGCAACTCAAGTCTTCCGAAATGGGTGTGCATAAGACAAGGGAGAAGGCAACTTGGGGAGGCACTTGGGGTCGGGGAGTCTCCAATGCCTAAGTCAGTAAGTGTTCTTGGAAGTTTGCAAATAAAGTAAGGAGTCTAGGGATCAAAGAAAGTATCGTCGTACCTGGGATCTGCTATTTATACTATAAGTCTAGGGAGACAGATCGTGCCTGCCCTTATGGAGTCCATGTCTTTCGTACTATTCCCTGTGGCAGAGTTCTTTAATACGACGTGGCTTTAATCCGACGTCACCTTCTGTGGTTGGTTCCGGCATGGTGGTGGTCGAATGGAGGAAGTTGGCTAGTTTAAGGCTCACGGTGGGGGAGGTTAGAAAAATATGTTTCAGTGTAGAGAAATAGAGGACGTGGAGGTGGCTGGCTTACGATTTTTGCAAGGGTGCACCCTCCACAGCTTGCAGTTACGTTGGTTTGTGGAGGAAACAGAAACCCGTGGGGTGGCACTCAGAGAGGTTGTGCGTGGGAGGGAGGATCACGGTGGTTGAGTATGGGTAGGGAGGTTGTGTGGTGAATGTACACGGACTGGGTGGTTTCTGAAACAAGGGTTGGCTGGCCTACGGTGGCTCTCCAGGACTTCGGCAAACTTTTCGACGAGATGGTGCTCTGAACAGGGTGGTCGAATCAAGTTTGGCTCTTACATGGTTGTTGCTCTGTTTTTGACTAGGAAGAACAGAGGTTGCAACACTCATGTTCTTCATGTAGGTGGTTGTCGTGGAGTTGTACAGTGGCTAAACAAGGGGGCACTACAGTTTCGCGTGGGCTGGGCAGTGGCTGGTATCTTCCGTGGTGTAGGGGATCTCATTTGTGGTAATGGCTGGCGGCAAATTAGTCTAGGGTTAAGGATGATTAAAACATGCATGCATGAGTACCAGTAACCTGCATATATATATGGTGACATCGTGTATCCTAATGGAAGACGTGCATGTGGAGGAAAAGGATGCGATGAAGACAACCTTAGTTTAAAAACCGATGCCCAATTGCTTATTGAGTATCAGTCCATTATACGAGTGGTTGCCAAGAAAGTAGTAGAAAACAAAACGTGCATGGAGTTGAAACCGACGTGATGGAGCAGTGCGAGAATAGGAGTTTGGCACGAAATCTTATGGGCATGGGCTTTTTCATAAAAACAAACGCAAGAAAAATTTAGAAAGAGGGCTTGGCTGGGCCCGGGTGTTACATCCTCCCCTCCTTAAAAAATATTTCGTCCTTAAAATTTGCTGCCTCAAAAGTTATGCCTAAATACTAGCCCCTCATAATCCATGCCTATTTTTTATCCGCCACAACCATTCCATGCCTATCCCAATCTTCGATCATATTGTCGGATCTAATATTTCAAAATTCTAACCCTCCAATATTGAAGTATGATGCCTCCCATATTTACCCTAGACATACATGTTCCTGCACATTGCATTGCTTATCATACACTTTGAAAGGTCCGAATCGAGTCTAAAATATAAACCTCATTAATGCAATTAAAAAAAACTAATAAAAAAATTTCAAATTCTCCATATACTGTAATAACCTCATACAAATAGTAGAATAAACTCTTAAACTAACATATCGCCAAAACTCACGCCTCCATTGTGCACTTTAACAACTTGTAGGCCTAAACACATTGTATCTTCATCAAGTCCATCTGAAAAGAACTAACCTTCACATTTATCTAGTCCATACATTTTTAAATCACCATATCTAAATTCACAAATTATAACCACATGTTTGTAGCCTCTAAAACATCAATATCACAAGTCTAAACCTCATGTTCCTAACCAAAACTTGTTCCAAGAAGTCAACCTGAAATCTAACCCTTAAATGTTGTCAGAATCATTTTCTACTATCCACAGAATATGCCTACCGGAACTTAAATATCAAATGTCATAAAAAATCGTTTCCCTAAAATATGCAAAATCTAAAACCACAAATTTCGTGGGACATATTCCATAGGTCCTCAAGTGCTAAAATCTTACATATCGTCAAAACTCATATCTGGGTGTCCGCAAAATTCTAAGACCTTAAATCTTATCAAAATCACCTTTAAAATATGCAGCATCTCTAAACTTCAGATTTCCAAAAAAAAACTCAATCCATAAAATCTGAAGAATCTCAAACTTTAAAATATCATCACACTCCTTATTATAGTCTGAAGAATCTCACACCTTGAATTTCATCACACTCATTTATACTCTTAAATGCTCTCTTCCATTCTCAGTCGCATTCAAATCCGAAATCTTTGGAAACTGACGACGAGGTGGGATCTGGAAAACTTGGATTTTAATAAACATTTCAAAATATAGAGCTCGTATAAACATATGCAAATGGTTTTAACCATAAAACAAATATGTATATAACAATTTGAAATTATGAAAGTACCTATATAAAGAAATGTACACGCAACCTCAATAACAATATATTTCCAAAATCTAAACCTTCAATCTTATCAAAATCAATTTGTAAAGTCCACAGCATGAGTTTATAGAATTTAAAACCTCAATCATCATGAAATGAGTTCTTAAAAATCTACAAAATCGAACACCTCAAATTTCAGAAGACATCTTAAAGCCAAAAGATTCTAATACCTCTAATACGAACAAGATTTTTCCTTGCAGTCCACACAATTCTAAACATCAAATCTAAAAATTATTTCCTAAATCCATAGATATCCAAAATCTCATATGTTTTGGTCTACAGAACCTCAAACCTGTCTTTCGGTCAAACTTATGTCAACTTCAAAATCTAAACCTTAAATCATATCCAAGTCATGTCCTACAGGCCACTGAATAAGCCAATCATCGAAATCATATCTTAAAGCCTACAGAATTCTAAAACCTTAGATCTCACCAAAATTATTCTTTAAAATATGCAGAATCACTAAACCTCAAATTCCCAAGACGTCAATCCATAAAGTCTTCAGAATCTCAAACCTGTCTCTTATACCAACTGTAACGCCCTGGTCCCGAATGGGTCAGAGAGTTACTACTTATCACTCGAAATCATGTCTCAATCATATAGTTATAGACTCCAAAGTTTTCAATGACATGTACAACTCACTATTTCAAATCAACTACTCTAATATGAATAATCTAAAACACCAAAATATCTCAAAGTAAACCTTAACTTTCCAAAATACCAAGTCGACTAAGCAAAACAGAACTATTGAATATAACTCTCAGATAACCAAATTATCCTCTCTGTACTTATTCATTTATGATTGTGTGGTCTTATACATGCTTCCTACTCTTGGTCCTCAATTGAATCATCCAAAACATCTGAAAAATATTATGAAGATAAGGAGTGAGTTATCAACAATTCAGTAAGCAGAGAACATATACTAATATGTAAACATGAGCCTTTCAGAAAGTTCGGTATGTAGAAACAAAACATTTCATTTTCATATACACATCTTAAAACGTGTTATCAAAAAATTAGAGCGACTTTTCAATCTTTTCATATTTTAAAAAAAAAACTTTTCATATTTAAAAACCAATTGTTCATATTCAAAAACCAGTTGTTCATATTCAAAAGAGCAATTCTATGTACAGTCCCATTTTGGAGACTACAATGCAAACCTAGGCAATTTTATCTTTAAGATTTTTTAAAATTACAAAAATATCCCTCCTAAAATTATACTTTTTCTCATTTAATAAAGGGTATGCACATACAATCCCCAAATGGGGATTGCAAATAGAATTTCTCTATTCAAAAACACTTTGGCATAATATAACTGAACATATTCTTCTTATCATATCATATCACATCATTGTATCATATCATATACCATGTTTAACCCCCGTGGTAGGGTTGTGCCTAGGGGCCAAACCAGACAGGATCATATTGTGAAACTTTCCCTTATTTATTATCTAAGCATCGAGTGTGCACACATGAAAGAACACATAAAAGACCACTTTGTTTCCAAAGTGGGTGTACTCATATCATATCATATCATATCATGTTGGTACCAACCATGTCACGTGAACAAGTATCATTATATCAGAACTAGAATCAGAATCATAGTTAAGACAGATAAGTCATGTCAAAGGTTTTTCAAATGCATATCAAATCAAATCACGTGTTGAACATATTCATATCCTTTCATATGATCCAAAAACAGATCCAAAACATTTTCATTTCACATGTATAACATTCTTAGACTTCGTATTCGCTCTTTTGCACATTTCAGAAACATGTCAAATATTGCTCATGTCTATACTTTTAATGTCAAAAAGTATTTTTCTCTTTCATACAGTTTTCATGAGTGAATGCAAAACACATAACTAAGGTTGTTCTTTACATTTGCTTTTAAAAACATAACATGCACATTTTACGAACCAACCTCAGTTCATTTTTCATTTTTATGCGAATCTAGTATAGGAACCCCACTTACCTGGACTTTTTAGGTTTCAGAAAGTTTCCTAAATAATGCCGAACAAAATTTACTCGTCACCTATAAAATAATCACGAAATTTTCGTTAATTTCTAGTCGGACATGTATTTTAATATTTAAACCTGAAATACTAAAGTTTACCTATTTTAATTTCTCAATACCTAAAATTTCCATAACCCTAAAATACCATCATTTCTCAAATCCATCAATATCCCACTTAATTTCTCCGACTAAAATATTAAATTCTAACTTATTTACTATTAAAATCAAGCTACAAAATTTAATACTAATAATATAATTATATGAAGATATTTTAAATTAAACAACAAAATTTATTTAATAAAAATAAACTAGATCATATCTAAAGTATTTAAAAATAAAATTACACAATTATCGTTTACTTTTGAAAATAAGTTTGAAAGAAAATTTTTACTTAATAACAATTTAAAATCACGTAAATAATTTCTGTAAACATACAAGTTTTTAAACTATTATAAAATAAAATAGTGCCCACTAAACATATTAAACCGACTCTCATCAATAAAACCCTACCCAATTAAAAAAAAACAAGTCCACTATAGTCCAAAATCTTGTGAGCCCAAGCCCACCTTAACAATTTAGGGGTATTATCGTAATTACAACCCAAGTTAAAAGCTCCCAAGCAGACTATCTTCCTATTTTGAAACAGAAATGCTGGACAGGGAGGAGCATACGGCAGCAGCTTACCGAGAGTCACGTGTAGTGGTGGCCTGGGTTGGTATCTATGGCGGCGCGGCTGCGAGCAGTGGCAGTGTACTGTGAGAGAGAGAGAGAGATTGAAGTTGGAGAATGAGGAAGAATAACCGAGAAAAGGGGAGAGAGAGAACTAACGTGAGAGGGACAGAGGCCGAGTGAACTCACCGAGGGAGGAGAGAGGTGCTGCCACGGATCCTGGGTAGTCGGACGAAAAAGCCAATCACGGCGGTTTCATCTGCGTGGTGGAGTCTTGCGGGAAGAAAAGGGCACCGAGGTCTCCCCCCGAAAATAATGGAGTGGGGGGAGAGGTTGTTTAGCACGGGGGACCTACGGGAAGAACAGAAGAAGGTGTGTGGTTTGAGACTCACGGTGGGGGAGGTTAAAAAAATATGTTTTGTTGCAGAGAAACAGAGGACGTGGAGGTGGCTGGCTTACGGTTTCTGTAAGGGTGCACCCTCCACGGCTGGCAGTTACGTCGGTTTGTGGAGGAAACAGAAACCCGTGCGGTGGCACTCGGAGAGGTTGCGTGTGGGAGGGAGGATCACGGTAGTTGAGTATGGGTAGGGAGTTTATGTGTGGTAAATGTACACAGACTGGGTGGTTTCTGAAACAAAGGTTGGCTGGCCTACGGTGGCTTACAGTGGCTCTCCAGGTCGTCGGCAGACTTTTGGATGAGATGGTGCTTTGAACAGGGTGGTCGAATCAAGTTTGGCCCTCACACGGTTGTTGCTCTGTTTTTGACTAGGAAGAACAGAGGTTGCAACACTCATGTTCTTTATGTAGGTGGTTGCCGTGGAGCTGCGCAATGGCTGAGCAAGGGGGCGCTACGGTTTCGCGTGGGCTGGGCAGTGGCTGGTGTCTTCCGTCATGTAGGGGGATCTCATTCGTGGCAGTGGCTGGCAGCAACTTAGTCTAGGGTTAAGGATGATTAAAACATGCATGCATGAGTCCCAGTAACGTGCATATATATATGGTGACACCGTGTACCCTAATGGAAGACGTGCATGCGGAGGAAAAGGACGCGATGAAGACAACCTTAGTTTAAAAACTGATCCCCAACTGTTTATCGAGTATCAATCCATTATACGAGCAGTTGCCATGAAATTAGTAGAAAAAAAAAGAGGTGCATGGAGCCGAAACCGACGTGATGGAGCCGTGCGAGAAGAGGAGTCTGGCACGAAATCTTACAGGCTTGTGCTTTTTCATAAAAACAAACCCAAGAAAAGTTTAGAAGGCGGGTTTGGCTGGACCGAGTGTTACATTGGAGACTTTATTTGTTCTGAACAGTTCCCTTAACTTTCATCCACAAGCTCGCCAGATTCAGCAGGAGGGAAAATCCCCTTACACACACGAATACAACGTTGCACATTATCTACGAGAAAACAAGTTCATCAACAATATTGAAGAATATTTTTAGATATCAATTGTCCCAAATAACCATCCCAAAGACCCCACACAACGTATGAAGAGGAAATGACAAGTACATTGTTTTTGGCACCCAACGGATATATTCCAAACAAAGGGACAGTAAACGCTCACACTGCAATCGACAAAAAAAGTACACGCTTTAAGTTGCGTTTGGTTGTAAAATTCAATTGAGCTCACCAAATGCAAAATTTACTAATCTCAGCTAAGTTCAGTCTAATTTTAAACTCAGTCTAACATTCAAACACCAAACTTTCAAATTACTAAACTCATCTCAACTCAAAACCTTCTTATATGTGAGACCCATAACCTTTTTCAACTTAACACATCTTTATATATGAGATCCACACTCTTTTTCAATTTTTTATAAAAAGTATTAAATTCATCTTAACATCAAAACATACTTTAAACTCAGTTTAAATAGACCCCCATATAACTCACTCCACTACTCAACTCACTACTATTTATAAAGAGTTGAACTTAGCTCAACATCCAAACGCTGTCTTAGACTGATAATGATAGTCCAAATTACCACGTGAGGACAAGAGAAGACAGCAATACTGGACATTTTCTACAAGAAAACAAGTTCATTAACAATAAAAGATTATTGTTTGAAAACATGGTTTGACGACACAAATTCATGGTCAATATTATGTTTGGATGTTGAAGTGATCTTTTAGATGATCTGATTTGATCTATAAATAGTAATACTTTGTAAACAAAGCCATTGAGATATGTTTAAATGTAAATGGGTTAAAATGAAAAATGATATTTGTAATCGTGGAATGTGCAAGCGCCGTGCAATCTCTTTGAAAAAAATGAGTAAATACGATATTTACATGAAAAAAAATTAATTTTTTAATAGTAGACCCTACTATTTTTCAAAGTGACTACGCAATACTTGTACACTCTACGGCTATATGTAACATTACTCAGTTAAAATATGTGTGTAAATATATAAAATAGGTTGAGATGAGTTAAATTTTTTAATGAACAATTGAAAAAATGGTAGATCTCATCAATAATTGGATTGAGATGAATTAAAATAATTTCAACAACCAAACACATTAGCAATAGACTAATAGAAAGAACTCATCACAAGTATAACCGGCTAGAGAGAAGTCAGAGCTTCTCGCTCTAGGAGGTGGTTTCACATTTCTGCACTTATTGTTGCTCCTTTACATGCAAACAATTTACACTCAAGAGAACTTTTCCAACTACCATCAGAATACATCTTCTACATCTTCTTTAGCAACTACCAGAAGATTTGTTGCTGCTCCCTCTTATTAATCAAATGGATATTGACTCGCTGATCCTCCAGACCAAAGCTTTATCATGGCATGATCTCAAGCTACAACCTGCTCCAGAAACAGCACAAGCTACATCAGACAAAATCCTGATAGGAAGGTTAGTAGCCGATAGACCATTGAATAAATATGCAATATCATCCGCTATTAAAGCCTCTTGGAATTTCATCCAACATTTCCTAATAGAAGAGATGGATATAAACAAGTTTATATTCACATTTCGAACTTCCCATGATAAACTAAGAGTGCTTAATCAAGCCCCATGGAATATTAAAGAGCATTTGTTAATTCTTAAACCATGGTCTCCGAGTGCTACACTCAATGAAATCAGTCTAAACCATACCACTTTCAATGTGCAAATCCATGGTTTACCACTTGATCATATCACACTCAACAATGCCATGGCAATAGGAAAAGCTCTCGGTAATCTTATTTAAAGTGGAGGAAGATCCTCTATATGGTCTCACTTGTAGAGGGTAAAATGGTCATTTTACTCGAAGTTGATATTTCTCCATATTCCTAATTGTTAGTGATTAAGTTCTAATTTTTAGAAATCGCTACTTTCAGTTTCTTGTGATCGCACTTGAGTTTTGTCTCGAAGCGCGAAGATCGAGGTAAGTTAGCTTTTAACTTACTATCAATTTAATGTGTATGTGTGATAAGTAAGGTAATTAAATTGTATGTATGCATGTTATCATATGTGCCATGCCAAGTCATTACATATTTATCTGTTACACAGAATTTATTCTGTCATGAATTATTCATCTGTTACACAAGATATTCTGTCACGTATTGCTAAACATTACTATACATTGCAAGTATGTCATGTTAAGTTAAGTATGCCATCTGTTATATGTATTTCTTGTCACGTAATATTCACTGTCACATGTTACGCCGTGTTAAGAAATGTTGTCTGTTATATGGTATGCCATGTTACGAAATGTTGCATGTTACATGTATGCCATGTTATGAAATGTATTCTGTTACATTTATGTCTTGAAGTATGTCATGTCTGTCATCTTTCATTCATGTCACGTTATGCTACGTCAGGACTTTTGTCTTTTATGTCACGTTCATGTTACGTCACGTTACGAAATGTCATGTATGCCAGTTAAGTTATTCATGTCAATCACGACCCTAAGCGCTAGGATGGGATAATATCCTAGTGGAACTCCTTTGTTCACGCTGGAGTGTCTAAATAGGTGTGAAATTCCCTGAGTTGACGAAGTACAGTCAACAGGTTGCGAATGGGGCCTAATTAGCTGGTCACCGGAGCGCACCAGACATTAACGCCGATGGTGTCACACATTATGTTACGTGTGTCCATAGCAAGTGTGGCACAAACAAATAAGTCATGGGGCCACAACAACTGTGGAGCATGAAGTATGGGGCCACAACAACTGTGGAGCATACACTACGTGAGACAACCATTGTGACAAGTAGAATACGTGGGGCCACAACAACTGTGGAGTACGTATTAACACACTCACAGCTGGTATAGAAACCTGTGATGTGATGCAGTAATCGGTAGGGACACACGGCTCAAGGGGACCTGTGTAGCACCCATATGGTCACGTTAATGATTAAGTCTATTGAATAAGATTCCAAGTTCAAGTCATGTTTCACGTTATGTTATGTTCAAGTTTACGTTCACGCAATCATGGTAATCCCATGAGACAAGAATATGTTTCAAGTTCATGTTATGTTATGTTATGTTCACGTTCACGTCATATTTCAAGTTCACATTTATGTTATGTCATGCTCAGGTTCAAGTTATGTTCAAGTTCATGTTCAAATCATGCATGTCCACGTTCATGCTATGTTTCAAGTCCATGTTGTGTTCCAAGTTCATGTTCATGCTATGTTTCAAGTCCATGTTATGTTTCAAGTCACGTTCATGCTAAGCTTCAGTTTCAGTTTAAGTTATGCCAGTTATGTTATGTTGTATGTCAAGTTATGCAATGATTACTTATGATTTGATTATGCATTCATGCTTTTACTACCATGCATGCATCATTAACCTGTGTGGAAGTTTCTTGTTAACTTGCTGAGATTTGTAATCAAATCTCACTGTGGTAGTCCCAACTACCATTTCTCCCGAATGGTAGATTTTGTTATAGGATCTGAAGGAGAACTGGGAATCGACCAACTGGAAATGATCGACTAAACAATGGTGTGATGTAAATGGTGGTACAGTAGTTATCTCGGATTACTACTTGTATTTGTGGTGTTCAATCTCCAACACTCTTTTGATCACAACCATTTTGGACTAGTGTTGTGATCTTAGTTGTTTAGTATGTCATTATGTATGAAGTATGTTGTAAATATTTGAGATATTTCGGTTTGGTGCATAGTATTGCTAAAGAAAAAAAATTATCCGCTGCGAATATTGCATAATGCTATATGCATGTTAGGAATATTGCATCTTATATGTCATGAACGGGGACAGGTAACCTTGTGTTGCATGTCTCGACGCTTCAAATGTTCGTCAGATCTCAAGCGGAATTTGGGGGCGTCACACCCAAAGTATTAATTGTACGCATATGAATGGATGACTATATGCTATACCTATTGTATGTATTTTCTAAGAAAATCCATAAAGTGATGAAAATGCATGAAAGGCATGAAAGTGGATGCTTTTATGGATCTTACAATTAGACGCTTTCATGTGCGCCACGAGGTGATGCTCATGGACGCCATGAAAGACGACGTTCAAGGTGATGCTTATGGATGCCATGAAAGCTGACGTTTAAGCCCATATATGTTCTTAAATGACGTTTTCCATGAATGGACTGTTAAAGAAAGGATAGGACTGAAATGAACTGAAAAAGGAAAGGACGATTTTCGGGCTTACGCCCCAAACGATGTTTTTCTTAGGAAAAGAAATGCTTTCTCATGAAAATGAATGTTTTCTCATGAAAGGACTGTTAAAGGAAAGAAAGAACTGAATAAAAGCTCCAGCTTTCTAGAGCTGGCATGAATGAATGAATGAAAAGCAAAGAAAGACATGAAAGCATGAAATGTATGAAGATACGTAACGGCCACATGAATGAATGAAAAGGGTACCAATAAATGGGCAAATTGCAATGCCGAGTAAGTAGTACTGGTAGTGCACCCAGTGTTACCCCCTGACTGAAAAGGGATTCTCAACCTGTGGCCACGGGCAGAGTCCGAGTCTAAAGAAAGACCGCTAACCCGAACACACGGGACGTAACAGTGTGTACTGGCCTGTGAAAGTGATAAGATGAATGGATGAATGCATGTATGTATGAACGCACGAATGCACATATTCTTAAAGAAATGAAGGCACTGACAGGGATACGTTTACAAGAAAGGAAAGCCACTTTAAAAGAAAACCCCGTCCAATGACGTTTTCAAATAAAAGCACGTATGCATGCACATAATAGTATGTATGAATGATGAATGCATAAATGAAAACCTTATGAAGTAATGCTTACGTGTCTTCGACTCATTTTAGTTTTTATGCATGTCCCTCCCCCCCACAGGAACTGCATGATCAGGACGGACACGGCCCATGGGGAAGAGTACGGAAGTCTAGGCACAAGTTTTAAATGTATGAGAGACCTTTTTATTTCAAGATTTATGTTTTCTGCTGTAAACCTCTTTTATTGTTAGAGCACATTTTAATTTATAAACGTGGAGTCTTGCACCCTGGGTATGCAAGTAAAAGGTTTTAAATCGAACAGTAATTCCCGTCGTCCTTTATTAAAATATTTTGTAAAAAGTCCCACTACAAGGACGAGAGTTACAATAACTCTGGTAGCGAGGCTGAGAATCAGTTGAATGAAGAAGCTAATAATGATTTTTGAATATTAAGCTTTGTTTTTGTGACTCGGTTGACAATGAACTTGGCCGGTGTAGTAATTGAATTCACGTGGTTGTACCTTAATTTAATTCACATCCTTGTATAAGCTTAACATTTATGATGTGAAGTTGGGTTTGCTTTTCCATTCATTGCAAAGATTTTAACACAAACAAATCCATGCGTACCCACTGTGGTGTCATCAATTCTTATGTGTTGTAAAAGGGACTACAACACATAAGCTATTCTATTGAACATCTATTAACTACATTCTTCTTTGGGTTACTCATAGGTTCCTTTTGCAATGTTACTAATTACATCCTCGAGGTATTTCCTTCTTGGTTGCATATAGTTAGTAGCTATATTGTATTGAGTCATAAAGTGTATTCATGCAACTAACCCATATATGTGATTGACTTGGGTGAAAGTCAGTATAGGCATACATGTCAAGTTTTTTATACTTTTCACCATAGATAAGAGGAAAACTAGTGGGATGAGTTTCTTATAAGTATATATCTTACATTTTGGTTGGTTATCTTGTACAAGGACTCATATTTAGTATACATATTTTTTATCCCCCTTACCAACCATGTGCAAAAGCTAGTGTTTTACATTTAAGGACTGAAACTTGTTAGTTGGATATTTTGTAAATAGGATAATTTAACGAGATGTTGTTAGCTAGTAAAATTGGGTAACAAGTTACTGACCAGTGGTTTTTACCTTGTGTGCAGATTTTAGAAATTCTTTAAAGGCAACGTGCTGCAAACCCCTATAAGCTATTCTACTCAGTCAAGTGGCTCGAAGGTTGTGCCAGAGGGATGATGCTAATGTTCTTTGAGTTGCCAGAGCATAGGCATTCAGATAAACAATCGCTCTAAAACTATTAGCCCACAAATGGAGATATATGCATTGGGAGGATCACAAACTCCTATAAGCTACAAAGGGATCATGAACTGGCCTTAACTCTGGGATTGCACCCCAGATGGAGAGTGATGGTTGTGGGACAATACCCATGTGGGAGTATTGTCCAAGTCGAACATGCAAGTAAAGAATATGAATACAACACCATATAATGCAAATCAGGAAATGCAAACAAATCCACATCTAAAATTACAATCTATAAGCAATTATGCATTTAGGTGGTCTTAATTTTGAAATTAAGGTTGTACTAAAAAAGATAAAGCTTTGAGGTATTGCTGGAATCATGGGATTTAATTACACAGAATACCGTAAGCTTCTAAATCTAATGAAGATTTTTAAATGGAATAAAAAAAGGAAGATTTTTAAAGCTTCTATTTAAATGGAAGATTTTTAAATAGAAATTATACACACAACTAAGCATGTTTATTATTGTTGACCCGATACAACTCCTTTGCAAGTGTGTTGTATAATTTCTAATTATGGGATTCAGAAAAATACGTCCACACACGCCAAGATACTGTTAAGGAATTTAAAATTCCATAAATTAGGTGTCCATGCAACTAACCATGTTTATTATTGATGGTATTCTCACAACTCCAGCCTAAGTGTGATGTTTAATTTCGTATCATGGTATTCAAAGAAATGGTAAGCAATTTCTGAAATACTGTTGACCCTGAAAATTCTAATTTTTGTGATGATAATATATAACAAATGCTTTGCTAATTGGACTATGTAAGGGGCAGGAGATGATGTAAAGGGCGGGATGGTCATTTTTTTGAGATGGGAAATGGCACCATAGGTCAAATCCTAGTTGCTGCCAAAGTATTTCCCATGGATAGGCTGCGCTAAATCCTCTATTTTAGACAAAGATTTATTTTGTCTGAGTTGCTTCCCTCTGGTTCACTTCAGCACGACACACTCTAAAGTCTAGAAATATCCAAGGGGTTGAGCTGCTGTTCTTGTTCCAGCATCTGTACTATGGTTCCAGTTGTGGCATCAGGTTTGGTAGAAGTTTGATTTGCAAGCATCTGCTTCTTTTCTTCCACTTAACCAACTCTAAACTATCTTCTTCACATAAAATACATTTCAATATTCTCTCATTTACCTCTGTCTTCCGATGCTTTGAGCTGCTTCTTTTCTCCCACGTAAGCATTTTCAAAAGTTTAAAACCTATTATGTAAACTACACATAAAGCTTCTCTCATTCACCTACTACCACGAAAACCAGGCCAACAACCAGGTGCTAACAAGCCTTTTGTCTATCTTGCCTTATCCTTATTATGTGACTGAGTTTTTTGTACTGAGATGTTAGCTGCAATTTAGATAGGCCACCTACAACCATTTCATCTTAAAACAACAATTTTTTTCTTTTTTTTTTTTTCATTTGAGTTGAGCAAGTTGTTTATCTTTTTAGAATACTAGATATTATTTTTATGGTCTACCACCTGATTTTTAGTTATTACAGTGGGCAAATGTTTTGCATGTCAATGCATGTAGAAACCACATATCTGCCCTGTTATACTTCCATGCCAGAAAACAGGTCAATGAAGGTTCAAATACATAGTATAAAATGTAGAAAAGGTCTTGGATGTCATGAGGGTAGATGTTTCCCTGATCTATGGGATTTAAAAACACTTGTAAAAGTGTTTTTAACCATAGCAGGAGCTGTAACCTTTTGCTATTTTATTATTTCATATATAACTTTAAAATAAATTTAATGGTGTGGTTAGTGAGTTGACTCGACCCATCGGTTACTAATATCAATTCAAGTGGCCAATTGTTTTAGCTTATCTCCAATTTGTATGCAATATGTTAAATGAACATTACAAGATGTACTAGGCGTGGCCAAAAACTGCCCTGATTTGCAATTGGTTAGTTTGCCACCTCACTCTCTTTGTCTCATTCTCTTACAAAGAGAATACAAAAATTGAACAGATGTGGCTTTGCGTCCATGGTGTTCATTTTTCAGTTGGAAACAGAGGAAGACAAGGTACATGTGGTTAATGGCTGGAGGCCATAAACTCAAGTGTTTTGATTTGATTTTTCCATATGTGGCTTTAGTATGCTTACAAGTAGAGCAGTATAATGGAACCAACAGAATAATTAGAGGCTGAAATATCAATTTACATGATATTTAGTACGTTAAATAGCATCTAACCTATTCTCTCATAACCGCAGTTGCATGTTACAACTGAGTTGGGTTTGAAATTCCAACAAAGCCAAGGATGGTGAAATCTATAAAGTTTCGGGGGGGTCGAGTTTGACATGGGAGAACTCTCATTTGTAGCAGTCCAAAAGCAGATGCATTGCCGCCAAGAACCACGTTGCGGGACGAGCCAGAGTCAAATGAATTGACGCAGGACGTAGGAGGTGGCGGTGCACAAGAGGCAACGGGTGGAGCACATGTTGGAGAGAGTCACACTAATACAGGTATGGCTACCATTTTTTCCTAGGGAGTTAGCATATATTATGTGGTGTGGTTAATTCATAATAATCTTTACAAGTACTACATTTCTCCTAGTTCATGGTTTAAAATAAGGTGATTGGATTACGCAAGTTGATGTCTTAATGTAGATCCACCTAGTAAGAACCAAGGTCGAGGGCTAGCGAAGGCCACGCTATTTGAACGACTTAGGAAGGTGGGTAAGATCCCTCTAGTTATACAAGATGGTCATCAAGGGCCATCTTGCAAGAATGCCTCCATATTCACTGGTCGATTGACAAGGATTATTAAAGAACATGCCGACATGAGGCATGCAAGTTGGAGTTATGTTACGCGAAGACGAGAAGCAAGAGCTCGTTGACCGTGTTAGGGTAGGACTTATTTAATTTGTACTAAGAAAGTGCAAAAGTGTGTTGCATACTCATTTGGCCTAATTACACATGTTTGATGACAAACGCTTGTAATGAAGTGCTTCTCGTTCTGAATTTTGTTCTGGATTGGATAAGAGACAACCATCGTGACATGGTTGTAACACATTTGGGCTATAAGTATAATGCATATCATTATGCACTGCACAAAGTGTATTTAAAATATGCATCACATGAAGAGGCCCTATGTGGTGGGACAGACATGGTGGAGAAACCTGTATGGGAAAAGCTATGTGAACGGTAGGCAAGTTTGACATTCAAGGTATATTGTAATTTACCTTCAGATTTGTATTAAGTGAATAAAATGCTAGTAAATTGATTTTTTTACGTAGTGTTGGGTGCCTCAAATACAAGTATATGATGGATATGGTTTTTGCTTATCATGTTAAACTCGAGAAACACACTATTTGTAAATTTGTTTTTTATTTTTTATCCACAAATGCAGGAGAAGTCCAGGAGAAACAGTTCAAATAGACAAAAATTGAAAGTCAAACATACCGGTGGGCAGAAATCCTTTATACGGATATTAGAGGAGAAGGTTTGTAATAACTATGGGTATATATAAGTTCTAATTAATATGTTTAATTAGGTATAACTTTACTATTACTTGTTTGTTTCAGTAGGAGACGATGCTAAGGAAACACATTGGTCAACACGAAAGAGTAAATTCATTAATGCAGCAACTGAACACAACTATGTAAGATTGTGTTCAATTTAATTTAAGTTAGACTATAGGCTACATAGGTGTTTAACAGCAATGCTGAATTTTCTTTCTATTAATTTTTCAGAATCTAATGGTGGAGAGGTTAAGTGAAAAAGAGTCCGAAGAGGATGTTGAAGAAGTGGCTGACACTATCTTCAAAGAAGTGTTGGGACAAAGATCTGGGTATGCAGTAGAGATGGGACACATGGTCATTCTGGACCCCTCTCCTACCATGAAGAGTAGTAGAGCATTTATTCATCTATGGGAGGAGAATCAATGGAACAAGAGTGATGCGGAAATGTACAAGAGCAAACTAGACAAGATGATGGGTGATATTGAAGCGTTGCAGAAAATTTTTTCTGAGCATGAGATAGTCTTGTAATACTATTAGATGTCTGAGCTTGGGGGAGGTGGTGAGTCTCATAGAGAGACTCATCAACTCATCAAGATGCTTAGGCATCTCACTTTCTTTACTATTTTGTGGAGGGTTTTTTGTGGGTTCTTTTTGTGGATTGTTTATTGGATATGTAACAATCCAATGGCCATGGACTTATGTCCCTCAATACATTTTGGTAGTTGCATATTATAGTTAGGGTGGATATCGATATCTATAAAACAGTAGTGGAAAATTCAGATGCAAAATTGACTTTTTTGTGTTGGTAGTCTCTCTTTAATTGTTGGGGGAAAATATATCACTTTTGGTTGAGTAACTTGACAGGGACATAATAGATTCTAATGAAAGAGTAAGTTCTCTTATAGTTATATACTGCTTTAATTGATTCATTTTGCTTTTGCATAAGGCTGAAAACTAATCAAGTAGGCTAATATCACCAGTATTGGAAACTTATAGGTTGGAGCAAATCTCAGCTCAGCCATATGGATCATGGAATGTAGAGCAGGAGTTGGTGGAGATGAAGAGCAGTTTCAGATAAATGGTATTAGTTGGGGCTATATTTCTTCAATCTTGTAAGAATTAATAGTTGCAGCTGTTTTTTTTTCAAGTCATGTATGCAAAATTCCAATTCTATTCAATATCACACACACCCTCAATTGTAACCCATAAGTTTCATATTTTAATAAACCATTATGCCTTTTGGTTAGTTTATACGCTAAGATAACCTACAAACTATGTAGCACAAGTAGGTTAAACCCACATTGAAATACTTAGGATATGTGCAAATCAGAAAACTCCTAATGGTGCTTGGTCAATACCAATTCAGATATTAGTAATACTAATCTAGAATATTTTCAACTTGGTTGCAAATATTGAACCCAATTTATTATCTCACAATAGCCAATCCATTATTATGGTAGATGGGAAGTCACTGGTAGAATTTGAACATTAGATTTGAGTGAATAGTATGTTTCATGAATTAAGATTGGATCACAGATTTTGGGATATATAGAACTGATATCCTGCAATAGCATGGATGAGGCTATAGCAAACTGTATTCTTAGAATATGCAACTGGTGTACTTGCAACTAACCATAAAATTAATGGTAGTAGGTAAATAGTGATAATTCCATGGAAATAACAACAGTGATGATTGATATTGGCATTTTCCAAATTCATCTTTAGAGTTAAGATTTTTACTATAAAAATCTTAATATACTACATGGGCAAGAGTTAATTAATTAAAATGAATGTTCAGGGTATGGACACACAATTACTATAGAAGCTTCCCACCCCTATTGTCATGTCCTTATAACAATTAAGTATCTTAGCTTGACACTGTGCTTTTTGCTAAATTTCAGGAAATATTTAGCACCATGCTTTTGTGGAGCAAGATTGGTAATTTTGAATGTCTGGAGGACAAGCTAAAGGAACATCTATTGCCCTTAGTAATCTGTTTATATATCAATAGCACTTATCATAGATGCTATTGGAGAGGGAATTTATAATTCCCTCATGTACTTGGATTTTCAATTGCAACCATGATCATGTTTGTAAATGGCCTTGAACTAATTGGTTTCAATGAATGTTGGCATATTTGTCTATATGATGGTGTAACAACAATGGTGGCAGATTTTTATATATGATGGTGGTTGTATATGTTTCCAATTGACAGGTTAATCTGCTGCATGAATTTCAGTTGTTATATTTTGATGTGTTATTATCACCAATATTTCTGGATTGTTTGGTGGGACAACTTGGGAGTTTAAAAGGTTTAATTTCTACTACTTCTCATGGGCTCAAAGACACTTTTATAGAGTGTCCAAATGGGTGAGGATATAGATTTTGAGCACAATCATATAATTTACTGTCCAGTTGTTTCTGTGGGAAAACAGCAATTGCCACATAATTGATTCGTGGGAAAAGAATTAGACCAAAAATCGAAATGGACTCAAACAAACTATAGACGACAGGAACTTGTCGTGGGAAAAAGTATCTTCCCACAATGTGATGTAGTGGATATATACTTCTCCAGTTTGAGTTAATTTTCCCACCAACACCACTGATGTTAAATGACATGGTTGCAATCATATAAGTTCACAAGAAATAATAGTTTCCCACTAGTTAATATCATGGGAATGACTAATTTCCACCACTTATGTCATCAGCTTAAAGGCAATTGCCATAACTATATACATTTATCCATTATTTTTGTCATAGACATCCGTAATGGATAAATGTTTTTTTGCTACAAGATGGGGTCATTGGGAATACGTTTATCCCAGAATATGATTTGTTGGGATAGTAAGTAGCTAGTCCCAGCATTAGTATTGCGTAATTGCCACCAAAAGTTGTCATCCCAAAACTACTCTAGTCACGAACTAGGGAAGTGGAAAAATTTTATGGCACCAAAAGTTTGAACAAATGCTTCATGGATAACGGCTCTTTTCCGACCAAAGCCTCCATGGATAAATGGAGTATTTTCCACCACAATCGTCTGGTTGGCAACATATTTTCCTACGAATAAAAATAGGTATTGCTGCAAGATGTTGTTGTGGGAAAAAGATAGCTTTTGCCATGAAATGAGACTTTGGTGGGTAATATATTATTGGCCATGAATTATATGCCACAAGTGAGCCACAAGAAGAATTGGTGGTAAAAGTTATTTCCTGATAAAAAAAAACTTGTTCCGACCATTGTCCTTCGTGGCAAAAACTACAATCTATTGTAGCATGCTGGCATGTACTATATCAGAATCTCAACGTACTTTTGTCCCTAGGAGATTGATTACTGATAATGTTCTTGTTGAGTATGAATTAGTTAATTATTTGAGGCAGAAGAGAAAGGGGAAAACTAGATATATATCATTGAAACTAGAAATGAGCAAGGTCTATGACAGGGTGGAGTGAAAGTTTTTGGAGAAAGTTATGCTGAAGTTAGGCTTTGCTCATAGTTTTGTTCAATTAATTATGTGTTATGTTAGGACTGTATCCTTTTCTGTTTTAATTAATGGGGTGCCAAATGGGCCTATTTTTCCTAGCAGAGGGATAAGGTAGGGGGATCCACTATCCCCTTACCTATTTCTATTATGCACAGAGGGTTTAATAAGTTTACTGAAGTTTGTTGAGAGAGAAGGTTCAGTCTAAGCTCTACGAGTATGTAGAGAAGCACTTTGTATTAATCATCTTCTGTTTGCTGATGATATAGTATCATCTCTTGCAAAGCTTATGCCAACACAAATAAAAATATTGAATCACTGTAGGATAAGTATGAGCAAGCTTCTGGACAAAAGATTGAAAGAGAAAAAAAGTAATGGTTTTTAGTAAAAATGTTTCAGAAGATAGCCAAAGAGAAATTATGATACTTGGGGCTATTAGTTCTTTTTAGCAGTATGACAAGTACCTAGGTCTGCCTCCTATGGTGGGTAGATCTAAATCAAGAGCCTTTGCTGAGATTAAATCCAGAGTTTGGCAAAAATTGCAGAGTTGGAAGGAGAATTTATTATCATAAGGTGGAAGAGCAATACTTATTAAAGCAATAGTCTTATCCATCCCTACCTATGCTATGAGTTGATTTAAAATTCTTGTTAGATTTTGTAAGAAATTGGAGAGGATGATGGCAAGATTCTAGTAGGGACAGAAAAATAATTAATGAGAGAAAAGTGCATTGGGTTAGCTGGGATAGGATGAGCCAATCAAACATCAGAGGAGGTATGGGCTTCAAAGACTTAAAAATTTTTAACGTGGCTTTACTGGCCAAGCAAAGGTTGAGGATTTTGCAAAATGAAGATACCCTTTCCCCATTCCCTCATATGCGAGGAGAGGGATTTGGGAAGCAAAAAAATGACTTTTGGATGGCTGTAGATGGAGAGTAGGGAATAAGAAAGCCATTAAGATATTGTCTAATCATGGGTCCCTGGTTATAAGCCTCTGGTGCAAGAAATGGATGCACTGACATGATATCACATGGAAGCTACAGTGGATACACTTATTGGTCAAGAGACTAAGTGGTGAAAGGTGGAGTCCATTAGAGCTCTTTTCAATCCAGTTATTGCTACAGACATACTAAAGATCATGTTATCATCAAACCAATATAAGGACAAATGGATATGGACACAAGAGAAGAATGGAAACTTCAGTGTTCGTAGTGCTTATAGATTTATTCAGGAACAATATAGAAGGAATCAAGGGGAGAGTTCCAGAGGTATAGATCACTCTAAACTATGGAAATGGCTTGGATGAGGTAGGTCCTTAAAAAAATTAAGATTTTTGCTTGGAGAGCTTGTAAGGATAGTTTGCCTACTCGTAGCAATCTTACAAAGAGGAATCTTGATGTTGAAGATCAATGCTTCTTCTGTAAGTCAAGCTAAGAGGATGTTTCACATGCATTAATCTTTTGTCCAGCAATTAGGGATTTGTGGAAGAATTATCTGCCTTTTATGCAGAACATGGATGTAGGGATGGATTTATTGGTTGTTGCTACATATGTGATGGAAAAGGGCAATCAATCAGATTTGACTATGTTTTCCTCATTATGTGGGGTTTTGGTTCAAGAGAAATAAAATGCAGGTTGATAAAATTATTATTGAGCCTCTTAAGGTCATTGATCATGCTTTATCTTTGTAGGAAACACATAAGGAGCCCATGACAACATCAAAAACTAAAGCTAAAACGATGTGCTGCTGGAAACCCTCCCTAGTGGATTTTTTAAAGTTGAATGTAGATGGGGCTATATTTTTTTACGTGCAAAAAGCTTGTGTGGGTGTCATGCTTAGAGATGAGAAGGGAAGTTTGGTAATGGCTGCTAGTAAGGTGGAGAATGAAGTAGGTGATCATAAAACTATTGAACTTCTAGCTTCATTAAGGGCCTTATAGCTTTGTGTCCATTTGAGATTTTCCAAAATTATTATTGAAAGTGATTTTTTGATAATGGTTAAGACTTAAGATGATGCAAGAGGAGCAAGAACCCTTCTTAGCAGTTGTAATCTCATTAATGAGGCTAAAAGCTAGCTACATTATTTTAGTGAAGTTGAAATTTAGCATGTGCATTGCATGGGGAATGAGGTGGCTCATAGATTAGCACGTTATGCTTGGAATGTTGATGATATAGAGATGTGGTGGGTTAATATCCTTATGTTTGTTGCTGATGATAGTATCATCTTTTGCAAAGCTGATTGGCTGGGTCACTTTTTTTTAATATAAAATAACTGTTTTAGCCAATCACATCAGTGGAGTGCGCAAAGAATACGCAAAAGTGACTGTATGTAGCAGAACTCATTTCAATATACATAGAAATGTCTCTCTAATTTTTTTTCCTATAACCCCTAGATTTTGCATAATTTCCATATGTAACAACCCGATCCTAAAAATTAGGCCACAAAATAAGTTTCATTTATTTTCATATTGTAGAACATTCTATTATGGTTATTATTATACTATTGTCATTTTTATCAAATTTCTATGTCATTAATACACTATTAATTTTAATTCAGACTATTATTATTATTATTATTATTATTATTATTATTATTATTGTTGTTATCTGTATTATAATAGGACGAGTATAGTGAAAATACTTTAACTTCCACGTTCTCCATCATCTCACAAACGTTATTGATTCTATAACTGACAAAATCAGAATGAGCATTTTCTTTTACAACTCTCCTTTCCTAGAAATCCTCCTAAAACCACTGCAATTATCCTCACGGTAACACTCTTTCCATCGTCACGCAACAACGTCCTCCGACGGCAACTTAACAAACTTGCAACCTCAACTCACACTATAACACAATTTCTCTTTTGTGATAGAGGACACCGTTACCAAAATAACCAAAACGTCACTTAAGATATTTGGTGACAGTTTGAAACTGTCACCATGACCGTCACTTAATATGTGTCACAGAAAAAATTGGTGACGGTTTACTGTTGAACCATCACTAAAACTATTTTTAGTGATGGTTGGAGGTGTTCCGTTTGATGTAACATTCGGACATCCAATAGAACGTTCGAACGACAACCCGACCGATTGAATGCGTTCGAATGACAGAAGTTTATGTTCGTTGATTCTACTTCGAACGTATCATATTTACGTTCGAACGTTTATGCGTCCAAACATTAATTGCAATAAACGTTTGAATTTCTGTTCGAACGTTAACAAACCAATGTTCAAACGTAACGGGTTTAACGGTCGAACGCAAGTGGTACGTTCAGAGGTTTGTTCGAATGTTAATCGTTTAATCATTTGAATGTTTTCTTCGTTTGAGGGTGAGTACATTCGAATGTTGAGACCTACGTTTGAATGTTATTATATAATTTTGTGTATTCACGTTCGAACGTTGGTTCGAATGTGAACCAATGTTCGAACGTTTTAATTTACATTCAAATGTACAGATCAGAAATACTAATTTCATAAAATTAAAAAACATACCAATTGTATCGTATTACACACCATCAATTAACAACTAACAATGTCTTATAAAATTTCAAAATTAGATATTAAAATTAGTTATATACACTGATAAAATTGATAAAATTTATTTCTTCTTCTTTCCTCGCCCACCGTGATTCTGTTGCAATGACATAACACGCTCCATTTGCACCATCATCTCCCGCTGCACTTGCTCTTGGACTTCACTGCATATTCTTTCCTCCTGGTCTCTCTGTTGGTCCTGCAAATGCGTCTCTAAATGAGATTGTCGCTCTAAGAGAAACTCTAACCCTTGCTGTCTTGACCTCATATACTCTCATTCTCATGCCGTGCAGCTTTTAGGAGGAATGTACCTCAAGTACAGTGGAGAAGCAGTAATAAGAGCAGATTAAGAGAGAAGCAGTAAAGTAATTTGAAGACTAGATTAAGAGTAAGAGTATGCATAGTTAATAAGAGCAGGTGGTAAAACCGACCATATGCATGTATGCAAAAAACAAAAAGTAAATAGATGCAAAAATAGCAATTTGCATTGAAATATAAGCTTAAAATTACAAGTTGGACTTATAGAGAACTAGGTGGAGAGGGGTAGGAGATATGTGGAAGAAGAGAAGGAAGGTGAATTCTGAAAGAAAGAGAAAGGTAGGAACTAAGCCTACCTCTCTTTGAACTAGAGGAGCCCCTTTTATAGTTGAAGGTGTCGCCTTTTTACAATAATTTGAAACAGTAAAAGAGGGTTCGTGAGTGAATAGTAATTGGAACTATTGATTCAAAAGCATGATGTCTTCAGATAGCTTTCTCAGCTTGTCTTGCGAGAGCATCTGTTTTGACATAATGTAGTAAGCATCTTGACAGAAGAGACTAGTCAGTCTTGTGGGACAGCTTGTCTTCTTTTGTCTTGTAGTGTCAACGGAGGATCATTCATCGTCAGATAATCTGGGAGTGTCTTTAGAATCATGTCCAAATATATTATTGTAGAGATCAGCAACAAAGCTTTCAGATGATGGTTTTGATTTTTCTTCATCAGAATTATCATTTTCTAAAGACTTTTTCAGCAGGTGAATTAAATCCTTTTTTGTTAGACCATCAAGAACATCACTTTTCTTTTTGTTCTTTAAGGACTTTTTAGTCCGGAAGCAGTTGTTTTTCCTTTCTGTTAAGCAGATGGTGAAGAAGGGGCCTGGATTTGTGGATATCCAGTTGAAGTAAGAGAACCATAAGTGATTGCCGGGAATTCCTCTTTATTTTGCAGATTTAGAGCATATGAGGAAAATCCCTTATCACATAATCAACAATGTTTTGGGTATAGGGGAACCTATCCCACCACTTTGTGAAATAGTATCAGACTAAAATATCGCCATGTCATTCATAGTTTCATTTCATGATCCAAGGGATCTTGTACCATTTGCAAAAATGGAGACAATAAGGAAATCTGGCCATATGTATGTCCAACTTTTAAGTAACAACATTGGTAAAGCATTTGAAAGCTTGAAGGAGTATATCAGGGAAATTCTCCAGAATAGGACCAAACTGGTTCCACCACTTGAAAAACCAGAGGGGAAGCGTTCCTTTGAATTTTTTGTCAAAATTAAGAAACCAAGAATAACTCATGTTTGGGACTTGGAACAGCATAAACTTGGTCCAAGCATCAATATAATCATGATAGTTATAAGCAATTTCAGAATCATTGAGCCTTTTTGAAGTAAAAGGGTTGGTGCCCCATTCTTCTTAAGTAATAACTCGAAGAATATAAGCACTATGGTAAATTAATTTTGATTTGTCGGTCTTGTCATAAATTGGTTTTATGATAATGGAATTAGTTTGAACCAAAATAGTGGAATAAAACTGAGGTGTTTTGGTGGAATTTTCTGGGATCCAATGGAATCCTGGAGGAAAATAAGATGAAGCAATCTTGAAAGGATCTGTATATACAGACCTGTTAGGTTCTATATAAAACAGATTCCAGGAAAACATTTTTCGGATGTACTCAGTTTTTGATTTTGAAAGCAAATACTGAGTAGAAGCAGTGGGTTTTGAAGCAATGGCCTTGGTGTATGGATCATAGGGTCCAAACAGTAGAGGCAAATGAAGCAGGTTGAATGAGTTTGCCAAGGGTTGAGCAATGGCCTTTGTTGAGCAGATCAGTGATTTCTTTTTTGCAAAATTCTAAAGTTTCACTATTCATTTGAATAGGTTGAGCTTTGGTTGAAATATTTTTTTCATTAAAATCTTTGATATAAGAAAGAGTAACAACATGCTTCTTCCTATACCAGAAAGCATTCGGTAAATCAGAACAAACATCAGAAATTAAACGTTTATTGAAATCATCAATTTTAGATTGAAGTAAAGTACCAGATAATTGTTCTGAAATTCTTTTGTATTTGATTTCTTGTTTGAAGGAAATTCAAAAGCTTGGTTTTTGCAGAAAGTAGAGATTTCAGACTTTTATCTGTATCAATTTCAAAACTGGAAGCGAATTTAAACTTAACTTTCTGTCTGAAATGATCAGTGGTAATACCATCTTTTTCAGTCAGAAAGGGATATAAAGAGAAAATAAAAGGGATTCCCAATATAACTTTGTCAGACATATTTCTGACCAGAATAGAGGGAATCTTAAAACAGACATTATCTTGGCAAACATGAGTAGTGCTCAACTCATAATTGATCTTCATATGAGATCTATTTGCCAAAAATAATCGTTCAATAGACTTTTCAAAATATTTACTAGGTATTATTCCTTCTTGGATACAATTCATTTCTGATCCAAAATCTATCATGGCAACAACATAAAATTGAAATTCATGGCAAACAATAATGGTAACTCTTGAAAACCATTTGGGAGGAATAGTATAACGAATCAAACATATCTAATTATAAACAACCTTTTTTCTTTAGCTAGAATCAGAATCATTTGTTTTCTCATTATCAGAAGGAATATCTTGATCAAGTTGTTTCTCAAATTTAAAACATAAAAATTCTTGTTTCAAAACATCATTTT
The DNA here is from genome assembly GCF_001411555.2 of Juglans regia. Classification (NCBI taxonomy): domain Eukaryota; kingdom Viridiplantae; phylum Streptophyta; class Magnoliopsida; order Fagales; family Juglandaceae; genus Juglans; species Juglans regia. The sequence continues at coordinate 17,046,464 of NC_049908.1, forward strand.
CAGATTTAAGATTATTGATCTTAGTTTTGAGCTCAATGATCTCCTTTGTTATGAAATTTATTTCTTGTTGTAAATCATTGGTAGAAACATATTTGGGTTTTTTCTTTTGAAATCTCTCCAAAGTGTCTTGAAAACTAATCCTCTGCTTAGAAGTTTATGGTTCTTGTCGAACCATAGTCTTCTTAAGTTTATGAAGATATTTTTCTTTAAGCTCAGGATTTGTAATTTAGAAAATCAAGGTTAGCAAAAGGTTTTCTTATTCTTCAGCTTTGGTTAAAACATTAATTATTTTACTCAAAGATTTGCAATAAGATTTATTACAATTGCAACCAAGTTTGATATCAGACGAATCAGGAGATTCAGTTTCTGAGTGATATTCTGAATCACTAGAACTAAACTCATGAACGTCAGATGATGAGGAAGATTGTGCTTCTAGGAGCCGAAACATTTCTTCTTGATCATTGACATCAATATTCAACTCGTTGAGCTTCTTTTTTAGTATATTGGGCTTCTGGGGACACTTATCATCAAAATGCCCATATTTGCAATAATTATAACATTTTCCTTTTGAAAAATTCTTTTACTTAGAAAAAGATTTAGGAAAAGATTTTTTAGAAGATTTTTTGTAAAAATCATCACGGAGTTTTCTCTTTATCCCACCATGAGGTTTAAAAAACTTTTTTGAATATTTCTGCTTTCGCTTAGATGGAGCAATAGGAGGAAGGCCAAATTGTTCACAAAAAGTTCACATTTCATATTTGGCTTTCCTGCTATTTCTCAATTGTTCGCGAAGCATTCTTTGATTATTACACATACTAATACCAAGTTTTTTAATTATACAGAAAATATCATCATATGTGTAATTTTTGTAATTAAGAAATCCCGAGATATCAGTAAGTTCTTCTTTTACCTTATGAGCAAATAATCGAGGTAGACCATCAATGAATTTTTCTTTCCAGTAAGGCTTATGACTGTCGTCTCTAAGCATTATTTTGAAAATGAAAACATCTTGATACCTTCTATAATCAAACATTTTTCGACATTGCAAATTATTCAACTGATCACTAATACGGTTAGTAATGTTGGAAGGGGTTCCAACAAAATGTTTAAGAATTGTGTAAATCAAAGTATTACACCATCAAGATGTGTCATCCTTATGGTTTCATAAAAAAGTAGGTAACCCTTCTTCATTACGCTTAACAGCGTGCTGAATGGTTTCCTTATTGTCGTCACTGAGATGTTTATCTCACCAATGGCGAATAACACCAGAAAAACCATTTGTTAAAATAATAACAATATCAGGTTGTCTGATATTATTGTTAATATAAACATTTGCAACTAAAAACATTTTACTCAAGGCATTGAGGATTCTTGTTTAGAAAATCCATCAATATTCCATTCGTAGATTTTATCAGCAGAGTAGGAAAATTGGGTTTGAAAAACTTTTTCTTGAAACTGTAAATCAGAAGGAGTTGGTCTAGAGTACCAGTTCTTCATCTGACTCATTGGTTTGGGTCCTTTTGAAGAGAATCTAGCTATCTTCGGTTTTAAATCTAAATTGGAAATTCTTTTTAAATAAATCAATATCTTTGGCTACGGAAGAATCACTGTCAGATGATTCATCTGTAGTTTCTACAAAAACAACTTCATTTTCATTACTAGTTAACGCACTAATAGAGGGGTGTTCTTTCTTGAGATCAGCAAGCATTTGATTGATTTTATCAAGGGTCTTGGCCTGTGGGTTTTTCAAATCAATTTTTGGCCGATCTTGTGGTAAAATAATCAAAGATTTTTCAATAATTTTTGAAGTATTCTTTGGCTGATCTTTTGAGAAAGCCAAAAGATTTTCAATAGTTTTCAAAATAAGGATTGAAGCAAAAACATGTTTTTTTACTCTTTCCTCAATCCTATCTAACTATTGAGCGATAGTATGAAGAGCAGATTTACAAATTTATTCTGGTGAGTAATCTTTTTTGTTTCTTTTAAAATCTTGTCTTCTTTTGGTTCCTTGGACACAGTTTCAAGGAACTTGAAAGTAGAAGTAGTTACTTCTGATCCTTTATGAGAAACCAGGATTGCCTCCAAAGGCGGGTGACTCGATTGGGTCACCATTTTGCCTTCTTCATTGGCAAAATCAGTTTTAACAACGTTTAAACTATTTTTTGAAACATAATAGTTTTCAACAAAATTAAAGAAAAGTATATGCCTTTGCAGGTCATTCATTTTTTCTTTCCATTTTCTTTTAACACATAATTTTTCAGAAGCAGAAAAAGTAGCATGATAAGTTGTTTGCTTATCACGGTTTTCTTTTGAATTGTATTCATTAACAAGAGCAACTAAATCAAATTCAAAAGTCTATTTATCACAATAAGGCTGTGATGAATAGGTGCAACAGGAGCAGTCATATTCGAAACTGTGGGAGATAAAGATGAAGTATCTTCTTCTTTATCAGCTTCTTCCTTTAAAGACTTTTTCTTGGATGTTTCAGCATCCTTAGTAGAATAATAAGCAGAGGTAACTTGAGAGGATGTAGAAAGTCTTTTCAATTTTAAATCAAGATCAACAGGCTAGGCTGTTTTGACTGAGTCCTCCAGAAATTGTTTGAGATTTTGGTCTCGTCTTACTGGATTATCATAAACAAAACCTGCAAAAGAAGATCCAGATCCAGCAAAAAAATTTCTTCTTAAGTTAGGAGTACTAGTCTGATCAAAACTAATCTTAACAGTACCATCCAACTATTGTTGAATATAATCCAAAGTACAATCACTAGAAACAGTTTTAACCGGGGGAACTACATGCTCTAAAGTCCATTTATTGGGAAGAGAAATATCTTTCCAATAAACCATCTTTGGAACCTAAATGTTCGCATATGGGGTAGAACTCTGGATTAAGAGAGTTTTTCTCGCAGCTGGTTTTGAAATACCTTTTGGATTTAAATTTGTTTTTAAAAGACGATAATAAATCCAATAAACAAGAGCAATTGGTTTGCTTCCTTCTAGCATGTCATAGCCAGAAATTAAAATATTCGAAGTTAAAGTTTTAACAACACTATTGTTGTCATCCAAAGCAAGAGTTAGATCAGGAAAACAATCAAAATGAACTAGACCTCCAAACAAAGAGGATTGAATCATGCCAAGAATACCAGTTTCAAACTTGTTGAACCTAGCATCTCTTAAACAAAGGCGTTGTCCTTGTTAAAGGTTTGACAGCAACTTGAATAGAACCAATATGCAAATATTTGTAACATTTTACTAAAAAGTCTTGAATCAGTTTTTTAGTAAATAAGCAACATTTTTCTTGAGATTTTGAAATAGCATAGGTTTGTTTAACCGTTCTAACATTAAAAGCGGTGTTAAAAGTAGATTGAACCCAAGAGGTTCGGTAAATAGAATTTGAATTGTTTTTTGGAATATTCCATTGGTTGAAATCACTTACAATTTCTTCAAAAGAATAATCTTCTTCCTTTACTATTTTTGGTGGAACAAACAATCTGAAACTAATAGTTGAATTAGATCTAAACATTCTACTTATTTTGTCACCAGTCAACACAGTCCTTCACACTTCAATGCCTAAAACTAACATCCTAGTCCCAACCCGACAACCTAACTACCCTCAACGCTCTCCAGCAAACGGGTCTTACCAAGGTACTAGACAGACAACATGGAGATAGTGTAGACAAAGTAAGAATTCAGGGATTAGGTTGAAAGACAACAAGATTAGTGAAATGAAGAGAAGTAATTACGAACTATTAGCAGCCAAATGGCTCTGATACCAAAGGACAACGAAGAAGCAGTAATAAGAGCAGATTAAAGGAGAAGCACTCTCACTACTATTCTTTATTTTATTATTACTTTTCACCTACTTTTTACTACTATTCAATATTTTATTAGTACTTTTTCATTACTTTTTCACTACTATTAATAAACATTCTCAACACTTCTTAGGTATTCTCACTACCCAAACCCAGCCTAAATCTTTGATAAGATTATTAATTTGTAAAGTTGATGAGGTTGAGGAGGATGAATATCTATTTTTGAAAGATCGTCCCAAACCTCTTGCCATACTAGACTGCGACCCGAGCACTTGTGTAAATATGTCTATGTCACTAGGAGAGGATTTCCCAGAAGCTGACTGCATCTCCATCATTTTTTTCTATAATTTGAAATAAAACACACAATAAGTAACATATTAAAAGAAATACAAATAAAAAATAAATTATTTACATGTTGCGTAATTTATTTAACAAAATTAACACTGCTTACATAATTATTTGCAACGGCAGGATCCATCCACTCACTACGCTCATTAGTGTGAGCAGCAGCATAGACATGAATGAGAGAAAAGTTTTCAAGATCATCACGTTTCTAACAAAGTGACATTAAAAGTTTTAAAAAGATAATGTTAGTACTTAAATAAAAGAATATAAAAAAAATAAATGAATTCTATAATTTTTTAATTACTATTTTTCAGCAAGACGGTGGAATGACCTTGAACTGGCACGATAGTTGACAATCAGAGCGATCTATTCTCTGCATTTGTAGAACTCAAGTGCTACAAAACTAATTAATAATGTTAATTGTAATATATATACATATAATATATAGAACGAATATAAATGTAAATAATTAAAGAATATAAATGTAGAATACTTGATAATCTAGAAATGCGAAAAGATCACAACACTTTCTCCAATCATCTAACTTTATCTGCTGGAAAGGGGACTGCGCAGCCTCTTCCAATGTCTCAAACTTCTTGAAGTGGTCATGACATCGTCCCTTGTGACATCAAAATAGTGTAGCCATCAACTCATTCATAGTTCTCAAATCCTCGCTACGGCTAAAGTCGAGATCGAATTCATCCTAATAAGTGAATTAGGTAAAAAATATGATATACTAATCTGGATGAAAAAAATGTACTCTCAAAGTAAACTCACCAGCACACGACTTTGAATGTGCTCCTTAATCTCATTCGGAACATCTCGCATGAGCGCACATAAAATTGAGCATAAGCTTGAACTACTATGCCAATATAGGAGGAAAGCGTTGCTGCACTATCATCCACTCCACCAGTGGAATTATCAGGAATGGTGATCTTGAGTTTTTCGTGCCTTCTATTTTTCTCAAGAGAGATGCCACGTGTAGAGCCACGACCGTGTCGTGCAGATGCATCAACTATATGATAATAGTATAATTATAGTTATATAGTAATTGAGACAAAAGTATTAACTATATAATTAATTATTAACGACAATATTTCCTTACTGGTAGGTGTCGACTAGCTGTTGTTCTCTTGCGTGTTAACTTGATCTTCAGGAGCTGACTCCTCCGGTGGGGAGTCCTAAATGGACTTGGTGGAGGTACATTTCTTCGTTGTCATTTTGGCTGCATTCTTGAAAATGATTAATTCTATCAAAAAATATTAATTAGAAGAAATTATGAAAAGTATAGTATTTTATAGTCACTAATATGAATAAAATATTTAGTACTTTTATTATTCATCTTCGGATGTATTTTTCATGTTTGTTTTAGAATCTCCCTCAATAATATCTTCATCATCATCATCAACCTCTTCTTCGTCCTCCTTATCCACCTCCTCCCCGAATTCTGATTCGTCTTCTTCTTCTTCCTCCTTACTTAGTTGAATTGAATGATCATTTAATATGGACTGTTCGAGATGGACGGGTGAGACATTATCTCTACAGAAGGGGAGCAACTCAAGTGCACCAAGGTCAACAAACAAGTTAATACCCTCTTCATCTTCCCGGTATGCCTCTACAATCGTAGTGTCATCTTCGTCTCCACTATTCTCATAATCTGCACTCGTTCCTGCTTCATATATATTTCGAGGGATAAATTTTTGTACAACTCGCCAAGTTATCTCTCCACTATCTTCATCAGCGCTTTTCATTGGATCAATCAAGTAATAGACTTGTGTAGCTTGACAAGCCAACACAAATGGATCATATTCGTACCATTTAGATGATGTATTGACACTCATAAAGCGATATCCCTATGTATCGAAACCCGACCACCGCCTAGATCCCACCAATCACATTTAAGGACATATTTTACAGACCCATTTAGATATTTCAATTCGATAATATCACATATGACACCATAATAGTCAATATCATCTATTCCATGACTCCCCTCAACCAACACACTAGAGTTTTGAGTCTTTTTATTACGTTCACGGTCCAAAGTATGGAATCTATATCCTCGAACCGTGCATGCAGTGTATCGAAGTGCTCTCTATTTGAGGGATCACAGGCCAATGCATACAATCAAGAGAAATTGATCTGAAATCACGAGCACGTTGTTCAAAATCTAACAATTGACATAGTATATATTTATCAAAAGTTACTCTCATACACGTTGTTCAAAATGTAACATATATATAATTTTAGTTCATACATGTTGTTCAAACCATCCGAAAAATTCTTCCTCATGTCTTGCCTCTTTATTCTTTATGCCTTCCATCCTAAGTTTGTCCATGTGCTCACTATATATAAGTGCAAAAGAAGTATATTTTGAGCACAACAGTTATAGTTAAACTTCAAGAAACTAGAATTATTCGAAGCATGCAACGACATACCTGAAATAGTTATCAATCTCCCGTCAATTATTTAGCACATTCCACCAAACTTTACCCAACTCTCCATCAATTAAATCTTAACCCGTTTGTGCATCTAAGGGTCATACATTCTAGAAAAACACTGATAGCTCACGAGGAGGTAGAGTAGCAAGATCAGCATTCCACCCTTGATGATTAAATTGTGTCTCAATACCATGAAGATATAGAGAGCAAAATATTAACCATGCATCATGTATGTAGGCCTCCGCTATTGAACCCTCAGCTCTGGATTTATTAACAACAGTGCACTTCAGTCGATCAAAATATCTTTCAACTAGATACATGCAATGGAATTGCACCGGTCCACGCAATAGTACCTCTCGAGGTAAATGTATTGCTAAATGGACGCTGACATAAAAAAATGATAGTGCAAAGATCTGCTCGAATTTTCATAGTATAGTAGCAATGTCTTCTTCCAATTTCTACAACATATCTCGATTTACTACCCGAGTGCACAAATCCTTAAAAAGAACATACAGAGTTTGGATATGGCGACACGTACATTAGATGTCAGCTACCCAAGAATTCCCATAGGTAATAATTTCTGCAAAAATACGTGACAGTAATGACTTTTCAATCCACTAATTTTCCAATCATCAGGGCTCACGCATCTATCAATATTTGAAGCATAACCATCTAGCAACTTCCCACCTTACAACTATTTGCAGAAGTCTATCATCTCCTCCCTCGTCATTGTAAATATGTATGCGGCATGACCACCCTATTGCCTTCCACCCGCAAATGTAGATTATGTTTAATTCTCATTCTCTCAAGATCTTTCCTCATCTTGATCGTGTCCTTCGTCTTTTTGTTAATGCTCATCAATGTACCAAGTATATTATCACAGATAATCTTCTCTATGTGCATTACATCCAAACTATGTCGCAACATGCAGGACGACCAATACGACAAGTCAAAAAAAATACTACGCTTTGTCCAATTTAATTTTGCTGAGCCTCATTTTCTCTTGTTCTTTCCCCGAACTTTGCCAAAATTGTTTGCTCTAACATTTACCAATTGTTCCACTATCTCTTCTCCAGACAACTCATTTGGTGCAATTATGTCCTCTACTCTCCCATCAAACTTAGCATATTCTCTTCTCATGCATGATTTGCAGGTAGATAACGTCGATGACCCATGAAACACAACTTCTGAGAATATTTTAACCACTCACTAGCATTTTCTTTATTACATGTCGAACACGCTAACTTCCCTTTCGTACTTCAGCTGAAAAGATTCTCATATGCTGGAAAGTCATTTATCGTCCACATTACCGCAACGTGCATCAGATGTCGACGTGGATGCATCATAAGTTCTGACGCTTGTTTCCTATAACTCTTTTAGCTCTACAATAAATGGCTGCATGAATACGTCAATGTCATTCCCAGGTGATCTCGGGCTGGGGATAAGTAAAGTTAACAAAAAGTTACGCTCCTTCAAGCACCTCCATGGTGGAAGATTGTACGGAATCAACACTACGGGTCAAGTGTTATAACTTGCACTCATTCCCAAAAGGGTTGAATCCATTGGTTGTGAGTCTCAGGCGCACGTTCCGAGCTTCTATCCCAAACTCTGGGTATTGATTATCGAAAAATTGTCACGCAAGTGAGTCAGTTGGGTGCCTCATATATGCGTCATCCTTAACTCTTTTCTCATCGTGCCACCTCATATCATGAGTTATTTTCTTACACAAATATAGTCTTTGCAACCTACGTCTTAAGGGAGAATACCGCAACACCTTAACCAACACATTTTTCTTACCCTTCCACCTCGATTGTTCGCATACAGGAAATGCTTGTTTCTTCTCGTTCTCCTTCCAAAACAAAACACAATCATTCTTGCATGCATGTATGGACTTGTACTCAAATCTTAATCTCTTTCTCAATTGTTTTGCTTCATAAAAATTCTTCGGCAATGCAGACCCTTTGGGAAGCACCTCGTTAAATACCATGTTTATTGCTTCGTCGCCATCCCACAAAATGACTTAATGTGAAGCAACCGCACAATAAACGACATTTTTGAATGTTTTGTACAGCCTGGATAAAGCTCGCGCTTTGCATCTTCCCAAATTGCAGCGAAATTTTTACAATCAGTCCCTCGGCCACTTGAGGCATTATCGTCAACCTCATCCATAAACATCACAGCTCCAATGTCATCTAACATCTCCTCCATCTCATCCTGCTCATAATCATCATCCATGTGCCGCAAATAATTTGGATGATCGACCAATACATCCGTTGACTATTCATACGGCTTAGAATGCAATACCCATCGGGTATACCCCAGATCCATACCGTTCACAAATATGACTTTCAACTTCATCCAACCTATCGCACACAAATTTTTACACCTTTGACATGGACACTTAATGTAACCACGACTATCAGCAAAGGCCCGTGCAAAATCAATGAATGTTCTTACTCCACGCTCATAAGGTACGTAATCCTTTCCAAATCTATTGCCCAGATGCATAACTTTTGTCCATTTCTAAAATCAACTATCTATTAATAACACGTACATAGAAAATTCACATGCATCTAATGCTCCAATTCTCATTGCTTTTTTTATAAGGTAGTTGGTCCTATCCCATTCGCGATTATATTATTCATATTGCATAAATCTTGTCACTCTACTACTTTCCACGTCAGTAGCAATTTCGGCAATACCTCCCCATAATTCTCCAAGTATACATGTTCACATAGAGGGATTGTGACCTTATGAACAGTATACCCGAAGAACAATAGAGGAAGACACCGAAACTTTATATTAAACGTGTGAAGTAGGAGTAATAAAAATATGCAATACAGATAAAATAATCACAATCTGTCCATATTGGACAATTCAAGAATTAATAGATACATAAATATACACTAATTCCCAAATGGGTCTAAGGTTATTTATGTAATGTCACACAATATCTATTAAAAAACACAACAAACAACATCCCCATGTTGTTTGAATTAACAATGTGAAACAAATAAGAGTGTTATATTATTAAACTAGAAAGAGATGGAAGAATATGTTCACAAGTTTCCTATCATGAGTAGATAACGAGGGAGAATGATCTTGAAGAAATGTCTAAATTTTAGTCTAATTACTTAACTGTCGCAAACTCTCCGGCATTGACAACTCTCAAGGTCGGAGAGACTACGACAGTCAAGCAATTAGACTAAAATTTAGTCAAGATCATTTACTATTATTATTCCTAAATTATAATTTTAATTGTTATTAAATATCTTAAGACATTGTTAATTGATACCTATGTAATTTTAGTTGTTATTATATAGTTGTTATCATATAATTTTAAAAGTTATTATATAATTTTAATTATTATCATTCCTAAATTATAATTTTAATTGTTATAATTAATTAATTGAGTGAGTTATTTATTTATGTAGACAATAAGTATATAATTTCTAAATAAGCATTTATTTGACCCTTATTTATTTACTCTCTATTTTATTTTAAATAAGTATATTTATTTATTCTAACTCTCTACTTATTTGGTAGGTTCAAGACTTTTTTCTTGAAGAGTATTTTATTTTCTTTATTTATATATATATATTTAATAATATAATGGTTTGGAACTTCACAATGGTAAAAATATTTAATAAGTAATTATTAATTATAGTTATTATATGTATATTATACTTTATACATATATTTATACTTTATATTATATGTATATTATACTTTATATATAGTTAAGTTATATACTTTTTTTTTTCATTTTTGTTTAAATTAAGTTATATATTATACTTATAATTTGCATGAAAATCCTATTCTAACTAAATTAGTATGAATATATTATATATACTTATTAAATATTAAATGTTAATTCTCATATGAAATGATATTAAATGTTTTTAATCTTAACATAAATTAAGTTCTTAAACTTATAATTTTCTTGTTAAAGAACAAATTCAAAAAACACAAAAAAATATTATATCAAAAAATTCACATAAATCCACAAACTAAACACAATATATTTCTAACCATATAAACATATTCAATAAAAATTCACAAACAATAATCCCAATATTTCAAATCTATATCACAACAACATATTCACAATATTCCCACAACAATATTTCTAAACATATTAATTCATCAATGAACATCATAAACTCACAAAATATTCACGAAATTTACAAACAATAATCACAATATTTCAAGAGTAAGCATAAACACAGTAAAACATCCCGCCCAATTTCCATATTAATTTCTCATATTACACAATCCATATCACAAAGATTTCCTTCTAATTCATCAACATAAACAATTTAATTCCTTCTAATTCATCAATACCCAATTGATACATATTCACTATGTATATATGTAACAGCCCGCTAGAAATTCATTGGTGAAATTTCTATTGACTTTAAGAATCTCGTGAAAAACCCATAAGTTTTTATGAATCAACCAATCGCTTAGGTTTTAATCTGTCATCATAATCAGTGTTATCACTCACTATGATGCTAGATTTATGAGTTTAATTATTTGAGATACTTAAAAGTGTCAGAATGCGTTATGGTCTGCGCCATTAGACTCAGTGGATTATTTAGGTTAATATGAATATTTATAATTTTTCGGTACTAAGTTTATTATGTATTTTTTTGGAGTGAATAGTAACCTCGATAAGCGACCCAGTGTAGTATTTTCAAAATCACAGTGTGAAATGTCCAAATTAGGTTGGAGGAGTTTTATTTGGACACTTGACAAGATCTTAGCCACACATAGTGAATAGTATTAGACACTTGGCACCATGAGGAACCATTAGATAGATTTGTGATGGAAGTCAAGGTGTGAGATCATGCCACCTAAGCAAAGCTCTGTTTCATCTAAATTGTGCCAGACCAAAGAGGGTTTCAACCCTAGCAAAACCCTAAATGGTTGGAATCCAATTGAAACCCTAAAAGCTTGGTTGAAACCAAAACCCTAAATGGTTTTCCCAAACCCTAAAGTTGGCGTCCAAACCCTTTTTAATCCGATTTCTACCATTGTATTTAATCAATTGGTTTTGAGCCTGATAGCATCTCAAACCCTAACCAAACTCCCTTTAAACCCCAAATTGAAGCCCACTTGGTTGGAGCCCACGAAGGCCCACGAAATTGGCCACCTTGGCAAAGCTTCTTGAAGAAGTTTCCTCCCCCACATGGCAGACCATCCACTGCCATTGGCTGCAACCCATTAGTGCCTTGATGTGAAGAGAAGTCCACTCCATCAACCTCCATCTCTCACAGCTGCTGCAGGCAGTCCATGCCTCTCTCTATTCTCCACTTTATGTCACATAGCCACCTCCAATCAAGGGTCATTCAAGCCCATAACTTCCCCCTCCAGAAGTCTAAAGTCGTGCAAGACACCTTTTTCTCCATTTTATCACTCCTTTCCCCCATTCTTAGAGAGAAACCTAACAGAGTTCTCTCAGGCAGATTTTTGGGTCTTCTTACGTGGCCATTTACGATCCTTTGTAAATATTATCTCACGATGACTCCTTCATAAAAGTTATTCATATTTGAGTCTAGTTTCCGTGGATATCTTATTAGTCTCATTCCATGCGCATTTGATTAGTCAAAAGTATTTTTAACCATGGAAAGGTCATTCTGGGAGTGAAAGTGGAGAGTATGATATGTTTTGGAATTTTTTACCAAGCTAATGGACATATCGTGGTCCAAAAATTTTATGGAGTCTTTTTAGCATGTGTTTGTAAATTTTCATTGAGGTTTTGTTGCATGAATAAAGCTTTTGATGATAGATTTTCTTAGATTTAGAAACTTGAAAACTGGAAGTGGAAAAACAGTTTTTGTTTTGTGAAGGTTTGAATATTTCGTGGTTTAATCTTATTCCAAAGGCTTTGATATTTTTATATGATGATCCTAAACCTCTTATATACATGTTAGGATGGTATTTTGAAGATATTTAGTATTAGTTTTAAAGATGTGATTTTCTATACAAGAGGATTTTGGTTTTTGCCTAAGATATGATGTTTTTGGGTTAGATCCATGTTTTATTGAGTTTTTGCCATGTAATTTTAAGTTTGATGGCTGGATCTTCTTTAGGACACATTTTTAAGCCATTATATGTTTTAGTTTGAAGATCACATGTGTATAAGCCATGGATCAAGAATTTGATCAAAGCTAGTGGAGAGAAAAGTTTCCCTTTTGGACTAAGTTCAAAACCAAAAACTCCAAGTGTTGTTTTGTGATTTTTGGTGGCTTTTGTTTGATGATTTAAAGCATATTTGATCTTAGGATGATGTTATGAATATGTTAGAAGTAAGATTTGATTTTTTGGAATTCTTGGAGATGTTTTTATTAAGGTCAAAACTTGTGATTTAAGGGTTTACTTTTTGTTAAAAAGTTTGGGTCTTTTTACAAAAATTTTGGTGTTGATGACTAGCTTTTCTTAATGGATATTTTAAGTGTATTTTCAAACTTAGGATAGGAAGATCCTTGTTACAAAATTTTGGTTCAATCATAGATTTTGAGGATGGAAGAAATTGCAACCAAAACCAAGAGAAATGGCCTATGTATATTTCGGCTATTGTGAGTTTTCCATAGTTGTGATTGATTTTAAATTTTTCTGAGTTGTTATTTGAGTCCGGGACAAAATTTACTTGAGGAATGTAAATTTTGGTAATTTTTGGAGTTAGGATGTGAAATCTTTAAGTTAGGGGTAAAATGGTCATTTTCCCATATATAGAGGGTAAAATAGTAATTTTACTCTAAGTTGTCCCTCTTCACTTTTCTAATTGTTAGTAATTAATTTCTAACTTTCAGAATACCCTCTTACAGTTCCTCGCATTTCGCACTTTACACTCATAGGACATGACGATCGAGGTAAGTTAGCTTTTAACTTATTATCAGTTTAATGTGTATGAGTGATAAATAAAGGAACTAAAGTGTATGTATGCATGTATGCATGTTATCATATATGCCATGCCAAGTCATTACATATTTATCTGTTACACAAAATTTATTCTGTCACGAATTATTCATCTATTACACAAGATATTCTGTCACGTATTACTACATATTGCTATACAGTGCAAGTATGTCATGTTAAGTTAAGTATGTCATCTGTTACATGTATTTCATGTCATGTAATATTCACTGTCACATGTTACGCCATGTTAAGAAATGTTATCTGTTATATAGTATGTCATGTTACAAAATGTTGCATGTTACATGTATGTCATATTATGAAATGTACTCTGTTACATTTATGTCTTGAAGTATGTCATGTCTGTCGTCTTACGTTCATGTCACGTTATGCTACGTCAGGACTTATGTCTTTTATGTCACATTCATGTTACGTCACGTTACGAAATGTCATGTATGCCAGTTAAGTTATTCATGTCAATCACGACCTTAAGTGTTAGAATGAGGTAATATCCTAGTAGAACTCATTTATTCGCGCTGGAATGTCTAAATAGGTGTGAAATTCCCTGGGTTGACGAAGTATAGTCAACAGGTTGCGAATGAGGCCTAATTAGCTGATCACCGGAGCGCGCCAGGCATTAACTCCGATGGAGCCATACTTTATGTTACGTGTGTCCACAACAAGTGTAGCACAAACAAATAAGTCATGGGGTCACAACAACTGTGGAGCATGAAATATGGGGCCACAACAACTATGGAGCATACACTACGTAAGACACAGCAATTGTGACACGTAAAATGCGTGGGGCCACAACAACTGTGGAGTACGTATTAATGCACTTACAGCTGGTATAGAAACATGTGATGTGATGCGATAATCAGTAGGGACACATTGTGTGACGCCCCCAAATTCCGCTTGGGATCGGACGGACATTTGAAGTGTCGAGACATGCAACACAAGGTTACCTGCCCCCGTTCATGACATATAAGATGCAATATTCCTAACATGCATCTAGCATTATGCAATATTCGCAGCGGATAATTTTTTTCTTTAGCAATACTATGCACCAAACTAAAATATCCCAAATACTTAAAACATACTCCATACTTAACGACATACTAAACAACTAAGATCACAATAATAGTCCATAAGGTTGTGATCAAAAGAGTGCTGGAGATTGAACTCCACCAATACAAGTAGTAATCTGAGGTAACTATTGTAATACCATCTACGTCGCACCGTCGCTTAGTCGGCCGTTTCCAGTTGGTCGATTCCCGGTTCTCCTTCAGATCCTATAACAAAATCTACCATTCGGGGGAAATGGTAGTTGGGACTACCATAGTGAGATTTGATTACAAATCTCAGCTAGTTAACGGAAAACTTCCACACAGGTTAATGATGCATGCATGGCAGTAAAAGCGTGAATGCATAATCAAATCATAAGTAATCATAGCATAACTTGACATACAACATAACATAACTGGCATAACTTAAACTGAAACTGAAGCTTAGCATGAACGTGACTTGAAATATAGCATGAACGTGAACTTGAAATATAACATGGACTTAAAATATAACATGAACGTGAACATGCATAATTTGAACATGAACTTGAACATGACATAACATAAATGTGAACTTGGAACATAACGTAAATGTGAACATAACATAACATGAACTTAAAACATATTCTTGTCTCATGGGATTACCATGATTGCGTGAATGTAAACTTGAACGTAACATAACGTGAACTTGAAACATGACTTGAACGTGAAATACATGAACTTGAAATCTTATTCAATAGGCTTAATCATTAAAGTGACCATATGGGTGCTACACAGGTCCCCTTGAGCCGTGTGTCCCTGCCGATTACCGCATCACATCACAGGTTTCTATACCAGCTGTGAGTGCGTTAATACGTACTCCACAGTTGTTGTGGCCCCACGTATTCTACGTGTCACAATTGCTGTGTCTCACGTAGTGTATGCTCCACAGTTGTTGTGGCCCCATACTTCATGCTCCACAGTTGTTGTGGCCCCATGACTTATCTGTTTGTGCCACACTTGCTGTGGACACACGTAACATAATGTGTGGCACCATCGGCGTTAGTGTCTGGCGTGCTCCGATGACCAGCTAATTAGGTCCCATTCGCAACCTGTTGACTGTACTTCGTCAACCCAGGGAATTTCACACCTATTTAGACATTCCAGCGTGAACAAAGGAGTTCCACTAGGATATTACCCCATCCTAGCGCTTAGGGTCGTGATTGATATGAATAACTTAACTGACATACATGACATTTCGTAACGTGAAGTAACATGATCGTGACATAAAGGACAAGAGTCCTGACGTAGCATAAAATGACATGAACATAAGATGACAGACATGACATACTTCAAGACATAAATGTAACTGAATACATTTCATAACATGGCATACATGTAACATGCAACATTTCGTAACATGGCATACCATATAACAGACAACATTTCATAACATGGTGTAACATGTGACAGTGAATCTTACATGACATGAAATACATGTAACAGATGGCATACTTAACTTAACATGACATGCTTGCAATGTATAGGAATACGTGACAGAATATCTTTTGTAACAGATGAATAATTCATGACAGAATAAATTCTGTGTAACAGATAAATATGTAATGACTTGGCATGGCACATATGATAACATGCATACATACAATTTAGTTCCCTTACTTATCACTCATACACATTAAACTGATAGTAAGTTAAAAGCTAACTTACCTCGATCGTCGCGTTCTACTAGAATAAAGCGCGAAACACGAGGAACTGTAAAAGGTTATTCTAAAAGTTAGAAATTAATTACTAACAATTAGAAATGTGAAAAGAGACAACTTAGAGTAAAATTACCATTTTACCCTCTACATGTGGGCAAATGACCATTTTACCCCCTAACTTAAGGATTTGATATCCTAATTCCAAAAAATTACCAAAATTTACATTCCTCATGTAAATTTTTTCCCAAACTCAAATCTCAACTCATAAAAATTTAAAACCAATCATAACTATGAAAAACTCACTATGGCCGAAACCTACATAGGCCATTTGTCTTATTTTGGTTGCAATTCTTTCAAGTTCCAAAACTCATGAATAAACCAAAATCTTGTAACAAAGATCTTCCTATCCTAAGTTTAAAAACACCCTTAAAACTATCCATTAAGAAAAAGCTAATTATCAATACCAAACTTTTTGTAAAAAGACCCAAACTTTTTAACAAAAGTAAACCTTAAATCACATGTTTTGACCTTAATAAAAACATCTCCAAGAATTCCAAAAAATCAAATCTTACTTCTAACATATTCATAACATCATCCTAAGATCAAACATGCTTTAAAACATCAAACAAAACTCACCAAAAAACACAAAACAACACTTGGAGTTTTTGGTTTTAAACTTAGTCCAAAACAGAAACTGATTTTCCCAACTAACTATGATCAATCTCTTGATCCATGGCTTAAAGACATGTGATCTTCAAACTAACACATCACATGGTTTAAAAATGTGTCCTAAAGAAGATCCAACCATCAAACTTAAAATCACATGGCTAAAATTTAATAAAACATGGATCTAACTCAAAAACATCAAAGTTTAGGCCTAACCGAAATCCTCTTGCATAGAAAATCATATCTTTAAAAATAATACTAAATATCTTCGAAATAACATCCTAACATGTATATAAGAGGCTTAGGATCATCATATAAAAATATCAAAGCCTTTGGAATAAGATTAAACCACGAAATATTCAAACTTTCACCAAACAGAAACTGTTTCTCCACTTCCAGTTTTCAAGTTTCTAACTCTAAGCAAATCTATCATCAAAAGCCTTATTCATGCAACAAAACCTCAATGAACATTCATAAACACATGTTAACAACACTCCATAAAATTTTCGGACCAAGATAAGTCCATTAGCTTGGTCAAAACTTCCAAAACATAACATACTCTCCAGTTTCAAGCCCAGAATGACCTTTCCATGGTTAAAAATACTTTTGAACAACCAAATGAGAATGGAATGAGACTAATAATATATCCACGGAAACTAGACTCAAAGACGAACAACTTATGTGAAGGAATCATCGTGCGAAAATACTTACAAAGGGTCATAAATGGCCACGCAAAAAGTCCCAGAAATCTGCCCGAGAGAGCTCTTTTGGGTTTCTCTCTAAGAACGGGAGAAAGAAGTGATAAAATGGAGAGAAGTATGTCTTGCACGACTTTAGACTTCTGGAGGGAGAAGTTATGGGCTTGAATGACCCTTGATTGGAGGTGGATATGTGACATAAAGTGGAGAATAGAGAGGGGCAGAGACTGCTTGCAGCAGCTGTGAAAGATGGAGGTTGATGGAGTGGATTTCTCCTTCACATCAAGGCACTATTGGGTGCAGCCAATGGCAGTGGATGGTCTGCCATGTGGGGGAGGAAACTTCTCCAAGAAGCTTTGCCAAGGTGGCCAATTTCGTGGGCCTTGGTGGGCCCCACCAAGTGGGCTTCAATTTGGGGTTTAAAGGGGGTTTGGTTAGGGTTTGAGATGCTATCAAGCCCAAAATCAATTTTTCTTGGCCCAATCAAATTCCCAAGGTTTAAAAGGTTGAATAATGATGTCATAACAAGGATTTGATTAATTAATAGCATGTGGAAGTGATTTAATCAAGTGATTAAACACAATGCTAGAAATCGGATTAAAAAGGGTTTGGAGGCCAACTTAGGGTTTGGGAAAACCATTTAGGGTTTTGGTTTCAACCAAGCTTTTGGGGTTTCAATTGGATTCCAATCATTTAGGGTTTTGCTAGGGTTCAAAACCCTATTTGGTCTGGCACAATTTGGTTGAACAGATGAAACATAACTTTGCTTAGGTGGCATGATCTCACACCTTGATTCCTTCACAAATCTATCTAATGGTTCTTCTTTGTGTCAAGTGTCTAATACCATTCACTAAGTGTGGCTAAAATCTTGCCAAGTGTCCAAATAAAACTTCTCTAACCTAATTTGGACATTCCACACTGTGATTTTGAAAACACTGCAATGGGTGCGCTTATCGAGGTTACTATTCACTCCAAAAAAATACATAATAAACTTAGTACTAAAAATTTCTAAATATTCATATTAACTTATAGTGAAAATCGTTTAACGAAATTCAACCCTGAAGTGCCCCTAAAAATAATTTCACAATTTTCAACAGACGTTTCGTCCGGAATTATGAAAATAAGTTATTGCGCCATAAAATCCTAAATAATCATCTGAGTCCAATGGCGTAGACCATAATGCATTCTGACACTTCTAACTACCTCAAATAATTAAACTCATATTACTAGCACCATAGTGAGTGATAACACTGACTATGTTGACAGACTAAAACCTATGCGATTGGTCGATTCGTAAAAATTTATGGGGTTTTCACGAGATTCCTAAAGTCAATAGAAATTCCACCAATGAATTTCTAGCGGGTTGTTACACATTGCGCAATATTTTTCAACTTAATGTTATGTTTTGTTCACGTTTACGTTATGTTCCAAATTCACATTTATGTTATGTCATGCTCAAGTTCATGTTCAAATTATGCATGTTCACGTTCATGTAATATTTCAAGTCCATGTTATGTTTCATGTTCACGTTCATGCTATGTTTCAAGTCCATGTTATGTTTTAAGTCACGTTCATGCTAAGCTTCAGTTTCAGTTTAAGTTATGCCAGTTATGTTATGTTGTATGTCAAGATATGCTATGATTACTTATGATTTGATTATGCATTCATACTTTTACTGTCATGCATGCATCATTAACTTGTGTGGAAGTTTCCTGTAATCAAATCTCACCGTGGTAGTCCCAACTACCATTCCCCCCGAATCGTAAATTTTGTTACAGGATCTGAAGGAGAACTAGAAATCGACCAACTGGAAACTGTCGACTAAGCGACGGTGCGACTTAGATGTAGTTGCCTTAGGTTACTACTTGTATTTTGTGGAGTTTAATCTCCAGCACTCTTTTGTTCACAACCATTTTGGACTAGTGTTGTGATTTCAGTTGTTTAGTATGTCTTTATGTATGAAGTATGTTGTAAGTATTTGGGATATTATAAGTTTGGTGCATGGTATTGCTAAAAAAGAAAATTATCCGCTACGAATATTGCATAATGCTAGATGCATGTTAGGAACATTACATCTTATATGTCATGAACGGGGGCAAGTAACCTTATATTGCATGTCCCGAAGTTTCAGATGTCCGTCCGATTCCAAACTGAATCTGGTGGCGTCACAATATATACAATCAAAATTCACTACTCAACTCAAAATACTCTACCTATATCAAATGCATCAAAGTCTTTCAAAAAACTCACATTATACACATCCCATATTCATCATTATCCACAATAAAATCACAACAAAATTTATAAATATATTGCTAAAGTTTAGAAATATACCTAGCACTCACAATATCCTCTTACAAATCAAAAGCTTTCAACTTGCCAAAACAACTAATCATTCAAAAAAATACAACACTAACTTGTTAGAGACATATATATAAAAAAAACACAATACAAATATTATAAAATTCAAAAAAATACAAAAAAAAAAAAAGAAGAGTTTTTCCTTACCAAAATCAATGGAGCTAAAGTTCCAAAATATTAACCCTCTCTCACTCTAACCCTTTCTCACTCTCACCCATGACCCTCTCTCTCACTCTAACCCTCTCTCACTTGAACTCTCTCTCTCTCTAACCCACGACCCTCTCTCACCGTCTCTCTCTCTCTCTCTCGATTATTTTTGCGCATGGGAGAAGCAACATAAATGAGTCTTCTTCCTCTCGTGCGTGTATTCAAGCAAAAACTAAATCATTAGATGTAACCTTCGAACATTTAAGTTGTATGTTTAAACGTTAAAATATCCCGCCCAATTTTCAAATGAAACGTTCGAACATTAAAATTTCAGCTAAATTTTCGGCAGATAACATTCGGAAGTTAAATATACACGTTCGAAAGTATGTTCCTATGACAAGGCCCGAAATCAAGCGAAAAATTTTTCGCACTTTTATTTTCATGCTCGAACATACGGAAATCTAACGTTCGAATGTTTATTAATTTCCCAGTAAATTTCATCGATTAACATTCGAACGAAATATTTTAACCTTCGAATGTTTTAGATCATTACAGATGTACTCAAATTGAGTGGGAAATTTCCCGCATTTTTCTTCTCATGTTCGAACGTAAATCGATTTCCTCTCATATATCTCGATTAACGTTCGCATGTTAAATTGAAACGTTCGAACGTGGAAAGATCATCACAGATCTGAGGAAATCGAGCGGGAAAATTCTCGCATTTTTTTAACGTTTGAACGTAAATAATGTACGTTCGAACGTGAATTTAGGACGTTATTCAGTAGTTAGTATTTATTAATATAATAGTTATATATATGTATTTTTTCTAGATACTCATAATATTTCTCTTGAATATGATCTCTTTTTATTTTTGAAAAGTTGAGAAAAATACTAACATTTTGTGACTGTTGTCTTCTTACATATAATCTTGTTTGAGATATTCGTTGTTAATTTTAAATTATTCTTTACACAATGCTTATATTTGAGCATCATCTGTAATCACTTGTGAATATATGTTGGAGAAAAATATTCATTTTCAGGATTATGAGAGGTGGATATCAGAGTGAGTAATGTTGAGAATGAGAGGTGATATTTGAATGGTAATGATCACACCAGCCTTTTAGTTGGCCAATTGGCCAGTAAAACATGTAACAATAATATGTGATATAACAATACTGCAACAAAATAATCGCATATGGCTATGATACCGAAGACGTAAATCCCAGGTAATAAATAGTTACCAATAATAACTTAATAATAATAATAATAATAATAATAATAATAATAATAAGCAGTATAACCAGCCATATGTATGAAAGCATGTAAAACAGACAGTATAACCAACCATATGCAATACTGATATATGTTAATGTTGTTAGTAATATTCTGACTTATACTCAATAAAATATGGTCTACAAAAAGATTATAAGAATGATTGTATGTCTTGTTATAAATGCATACATGAAATTACTTATACTGTGAATTATTTTTCTATTATATATATAGTATTAGTGTATAGTATTAGTATATATCTAACAGTATTAGGATGAGTACTAATAGTATTAGGATAATGTTATATATTATAACATTATACCATATAATATATTAGTATAGTATTAGTTTGTCATACCCTGCTCCTTCCTTCTTACGTACGCTTCTTCTTTCTGATGTATGTTCC